>NC_072785.1:2912436-3054936 GCF_022539595.1 Amphiprion ocellaris
TGCAGTGGGAGAACATGCTTTCATGAGGTGTTTTCTGCTTGTGTGTCATTCATGTGTATCTTTAGGTACCGTATAATGACTCAGAGTTGGCAGCACCAGCCTGAAGACAGGCCTAACTTCTCAACCATCCTGGAGAGAATTGACTACTGCTTACAGGTAACCAAACAGCTCACTGTCAGATTCTGACTGACATGGACTGAAAATATATAACTGCAGCTTTGGATTTCTAAGATTATGCCGTAGATCAGGGCTGTCAAACATGCGGCCCGCGGGCCAAAACCGGTCCTCCAGAGGGTCCAATCCGGCCCACTGGACAAGTTTGTAAAGTGTATAAATTAGAGAAGACATTAACTGCAGATTGTACATTTGTTAAACTATAAATGTAAAATAATTTCTAGATCATGACAAGTTTTTTTTTTATCATATAGTTTATTATTATAACGCTTATTGTTTTTTTGTCATTTTGTGTGTCATATTTGCAATATTTTGTCTTGTTTTTGTTGTTTTTTGTCTGATTCTGATTGTTTGTCTCATGTTTTTGTCGCTTTGTGTCTCATTTTTGTCATTTTGTTTTCTTTTTGTCTTGCTTGTGCTTTTTTGTCTACTTTTTTGTCATTTTGTTTCTCACTTTTGTCATTTTTGATCTTGTGTGTGTAATTTGTTGTGTCTCGTTTCTGTCGTTTGTTCATTTTTTTGTCATTTTGTAACTTTATTGTCTGATTTTTTGTCTCTTGTTTTGTGTCATTTGTCTCATTTTTTGTCATTTTGTGTCTCGTTTTTGTGAAATATGTTATGTGAATGATAAAGTGAGGCATAATGTTGCTGAAATTGAACTTATTTTTCTTAAGAAATTTCAGATGTTCATGATGTTTTATAAAAACATAATTCCTTAAATGTGAATTTTTTCAGAATGTACTTTTTTGCACTAAAACAAAGGGGAAAAAATGGAGTTGTGGTTATTTATCAGTTATTATGTTATGATTTTACTGGTCCGGTCCACTTGAGATCAAATTGTGCTGAATGTGGAAGCTGAACTAAGATGAGTTTGACTCCCCTGCCATAGATACACTGAATGCAGAACAGAATAATCGCTGACACTGGCTACACCAGGCATTGAGAGCAGTGTGTAAGGCCTTTATTAAATCCATGCAGATGCACACAAATGCAGACATGTAGTTGTAGCTATTTTACTGCTTTTCTCATCTGCAGGAGTTTGCTTGGACATCTTGGTTAGATGAATGTGTAGTACATTGTGTCGCTGTATTCTGCACATGCACACTATGGCTCTTGTAGAGCTGTCGCCATGCCGACACAAATACTGGGCTGCATACAGACATCTGGCGATGAGTCCATCGTGTATCTTCTGAATTCGGGGAGATGATGAAGTTTACGTCACATAGAAACTATCAGACCTTCACATACCTGCAGACACAGAGAGCAGAACACTGACCAAGTGGTTCTTCATATGCGACACACAGATCCGCAAAACAGATGTAAAAATAGACCATAAGTAGTTTTCTGTTTAGATTTTCTTACACAAGGTGTGCATGGTCATTGTACACAGAAAGGAGTAGAGAATATTAAGTGTCTGTAATTCATTTTAAATGAACCACAGGTATACAGGAAATTGCTTCTGTTGTATAAAGTAGTGTTTTCACTTCAGAGTCTGGATCACCGCTTTAGCATGTATTTGCAGCTGCTGCTTACCCTGTATGTGTCCAGCAGGTGCAGCTAGTAAAACGATTCTGCAGCAGATTCACTCCAAACACTGTTTACTAATGCTACGTGTCCAGTGTAGCCGCACCGTTAGGCAAGACAAGTTTGTATGAGGTGTAAAAAGAAAACCAAGTCTATTTCTGCGAGAACCAAAGCTGCTGGCTGCTGTCTCATCACATCTGATCTCTGAATGCTCTGCCTCATTTCAGGATCCTGATGTGGTGACTATGCCCCTGCCTGTTGAGTACGGGCCTGTTCCTGAAGAGGAGGAACGTGCCTCGCGCCCTGACGACCCCTCAGCTCCGACTGTGCTGGTGAACGCCCAGCTGCCTGATGGGGAGGCTCCTCAGCCGCCCCCATCCCATCCTAGTGAGGAGAACCGGAGAGGAGGGGAGCACGCCGTCGTGACTAGCACAGCATCGGAGGCCAAAGCACAGACATCAGCTCAGCCCCAGCCATACCTCCACCAGCACCAGCAGCCTCACACACAGACCTCGATTGCCATGACGACCACTAACACAGTCACCTCGGCTGCCCCCTCGACGCTCACTGCCAAGGGACCTCATGTCGCCATCCAGCCCGCTCCAGAGGGGGGCCACATCAATCTGGCTTTTGCCCAGGGCCACCCACCAGAGAAGGACGGCCACAACGGGAAAAGCACCAGTCTCTGGAATCCCACGTATGGCTCGTGGTTCCTGCAGCAGCAGCAGAGGAAGCAGCAGCAGCAGCAGCAGCAGCAGCAGCAGCAGAGGCAGGCGGGGCTGGGGCCAGCAGGAGGCAGTAGTGGCAGGGTGCCTGGGGAGGGGCAGGAGCATGTGGGTCGGACGGTTGCTGAGGTGGCCGGGGCTCTCGGCCTCCAGCACCAGCACCAGCACAAGCAGTTCCAGCATCAACTCCAGCAGCAGCACCAGCTCCAGCTGCTGCACCATCAGCAGCAGCAGGGTCTTTGCAGACCGCTGTTACCCCCACCGCCCCCTCCTGCTGCCCAGTCACCTCTGCTGTTAGATTCAGCTGCCTTGCCCCCAGTTCCCCTCTACAGACTGAGACGTTTTCCTTGCGGCAACATCGGCTACGGCTACCAGGAGCAAGGTCTGCCAATGGAGGCCACCCACAGTCACACCAACCCCCCTCCCCCACCCCCTCCAGCCCCGCAGGGTGCCTCCTCAGCAGCCCACCAGAGGGGGGCATCTATTCCCACTTCGGTGTCGCTGGGTCGGCCAGGGATGTCCGAGGACAGCCGTCCGCTGCTAGTTACTATGGGGACAGTGCAGGATCCACGGCTGCCCAGGATGGAGGGCCACAATGCCACCGTGCTTTAGCCCTGATGCCTGCTGCACTGCTGCTCTTTTCTTTCAGGCCCTGTCTTTGGAGACTGTGTGTTCAGGACACACAGCCAGAAACACTGTGGACACCAGGACAGAGACCATTTTTCACCATCCCCACTGTTCCACCATTTTAGTTTCTTCCCTTAGTTCAGAACGAACTCATCTCTCTGAAACAGGCTTTTTACAGGAGAACCTTAGAGGTGTGTTAAAATCCCCAACGGATGCTAAAGCACATCAGAGAACTAATAAGCTTCGGGAGGCAAAATGTAGAGCAAAGGCTAGTTTTAAGAGTTTAAAAATGTATTTTTTCACTGCTGGAGGGATCAGGACTGAATGAGAAAACTGAGAAAGAAGGATCACCTGGAGAGTTTCTTGCACAGGAAGACTTTCTATTGTGTTTGGGACCAGGAGTGAGCACTCAGTGTGTTCATCAAAAGCTAAGGAAGCTCCTTGTCTATCAGAATGGACTATTACGAGGATTAAATCTCCACATTTTGCCAGACTTAAGCCTTTGACTCACAAACTTTGGTGAGCAGTTTCCCTGTAGCAACAACAAAGTTGTCTGCAGCTGCCAGCCACATGTGTCAGTTCTACTGCAGAACCCTCGCACTGGTCCTTATCCTTTTGGGAAACAAACAGTGAGGTAAATAACTTGTATCAGACTATTTTTCAAGAGTATCGCAGAATTAAACACTGGATTACCAGAGACATTTATACAAAAAAAAAAAAAATTACTGGGAAAAATGTGTTTGTTGATGTTTGCTTGCCTGCTTGTTTATTTATTCATTTGTTTATTTATTATTTGGACGTGGCTCTATAAATTATTAATGAACACGCTTCTTCAAGTCCAAACAAATTCATTTTACATTAACTGGTATTCACTTTAGTATTTTTTTTTTTAAGCTGCAGGAATACATTTTTGGTTATATCTAACAAAAACAAGATCGTGAATAATTTAAAAAAAAACTCAAAATATCCCAGATGGTTTCTTTTCATACTGATAGTGGTAATCAGTTGTGTCTTTTTATGGTGGGAGAAGGGGATAGAAGACAGACGCAGGTGGGGAGATTATTTTACAAAAGACAGATTGAAGACAAACCACCGCAGCAACATTTAGGAATTCAGCTTTTTGTTATTGCTGAAGGTTTGAAGTAAGTCGTTGCCCCTGGTCCTGTTGAAATCACCGCTCTTTGAACTCTCCATGTGAACAGCTCCTTTCTGTTGAACGAGTGCTTTGAGACAGTGAAGCTGAGGCTTTTCTTTACTTGTGGCTTTTCCAGTAACCTTTTATTAATTCATTTCTTGTTAAAAAAATGTTTCTTTCCCTTTTTTGTCTGGATATAGAAACAGTGGATATTGCTGAATCAATCTTAACCTTCAAATTGCTATCTTGAAGCACTCCGCGTTCTTAAATTTGCATATTTTATCTTTTCTATTATAGGATGGGTGTTGTGGAATACAAATGAGTCTGAGTGAAAAGTTTAAATACAAACTGCTTTTGTTCCACATTGTGAATGAAACCCAGGACCAGTCTGACTCCACTCATTTCCAAACACATGGTGTTAACACTAGTCAGTGTTTAAAGTCTGTTTTTTCAGTTACATACAATATATCTGTTGAATAATGCCATGAGTGTGTTGATATTTAGGTGAATGATGACAATATTTTTTGATGCTTTTGCTTGACAGTTTTTGTCAATCCTGTCAGTCCATCTGCTGTAAAGAGATGATGAGCTGTCATGTACTTGTCATGATGCTCGGTGATTAAGACAAATGCATTCCTGTTGGCAAAGTCACTGAGCAAGCTCACTATCGGCTAATGAAAACTGTTTTTGCTTTGTCTCCAGTGCCTGTGTTCAACTGCATTCATTCTGTGTTTTTTTCACTGCTCATGTCCGTCTTTGATGTAAAAAGACAAACCCAACTGCACCTGTAAATGTTGTAATTATAAAGTATTGTACTATGGCTCTGGTAAAAGCTGTACATTGCCCTTCAGAAGACATTCGCCAAAATTAATAAATTACTATATAATAGCTGCATTTGTCCATCTGCTGTTGTCTTTGGAGAGGGAGGTCTAATTGATTCAATTTAACAAACTGTGATTGGTGATTACATTTCAAAAACACAATCATCAGTTACAGATATGCAGCAACTTATTCCTCCGCCAAGGAACGCAGAGGAGTTATGTGATGATTGGTGTTGGTTTTCCTGTCTGTCTTTCTGTCTGTCTGTCTGTTTGTCTGTCTGTCTGTCTGTCTGTCTGTCTGTCTGTCTGTCTGTCTGTTAGCAACATTACTCAAAAACGGACTAATGGATTTGGAGGAGATTTTCAGGGAAGGTCAGAAATGACACAAGGACCAAGTGATTAGATTTTGGCAGTTATGCAGCTTATAGTCTGGAGCCAGTATTTCTGTATCATTGCGAGATAGCGGCACAGCGTTACTGTAACTATGACAAGTGAACACTACGTCAGCTGCCTGCTGATGAATGCATGATTGCGATCCCACTACAAATCCACCACTGCAGACTTATCAATACAATATAATACAATACAATACAATCACTTTCTTAATCCCCGAAGGGAAATTCAATTGTCTGGGTTGTCATTTGTTTACTTTAAAATTAAATAGTGTAATTGCTGATGGTAAGAAAGATTTTCTGAATCTTTCTGTCCTGCAGAGCAGGGATAGGAGCCGTCCACCACTGATGTTTTGTTGCTCATTGAGGCAGATATGAAGTGGATGATCCATGTTTGTCAGAATGGCCTCCATCTTGCTCAGTGCATGTCTCTCCACCTCATCCTCCAATGAGTTCAATTTGATTCCAACCACAGAGCCAGCTTTTTTAATCAGTTTGTTCAGACGCCTTGCATCCTTGTTTTTTATACTGCCTCCCCAGCAGACTGCAGCATAAAACAGAAAACTTGCTACCACAGAATTATCGGGACTTATCCATCAAAAATGATACAAGGAATAAGCAGCTTTGGCAGCGTACTGCGTTCTCTGAGTGCTTTTCTTGTTGTATAAAGGCGCTTTTCCACTAACACCTACTTGGCTCGACTCAGTTTAGGTTGGTTTTCACTACAATTGACTACCACTTCATCGTGGGTGGAGTTACAAAACACTCTCCGTCCTCCAACATGGTCTCCAATAATGCAGCAGCAGAATCGAGGTCACTCTCCCTCCTGTTGTTCGCCAGTCGGTGCCTGTAAATGGCGTCCATTTGGCTAAACCACTTCCAACACCTCCGATTTGACCCACTGCAGCCGTTGTGGTCCTTGAAGGTCCGATAGTCACTTTTAAGCTTTTTCAGCTTCTCCCAACACTGCTTCATTGTCCTACTGTAGAGACCTCCTGATAAACTTTCTCATTGCGAGTTGCACCGTCCAGCTCCCTCTGTATTCTTTGGTCTGCCACCAAAGACAGAAAAGTCTTGACCTCTTCATTCACCCACGGTACAGGTCTGGTGTGTCGTCACTCCCTGTCCAATCAGTGGCCTGCACTCTGTAGACGTCACATTATCGGCTCGACTCAGCTCGCTTGGAACACTGGCCGAGTAGGTACTAAAATAGTACCTGGTACCAGGCACTACATCCTTATGGAAAACCTCACAAACCGAGTAGAGTCAAGCCCAGTGGGTGCTGGTGGAAAAGCACCATAAGTGCTGTTCTGTTGCCATTTGGTTCCATATACAGTATACAAGACGTGCAAGTACAACCCTGTGCAATATTACTTAAAGTTAAAATGATTGTGGACTATATTGAAAATGAAGGCCCCAAAGTATAATTCAGTGCAACAAAAGTGAATACCTGTGCTCACTGAAAATACACCGAGCATACCTCTTATTTCCAGTCACTCTACTTGCATGAACATGGTCATAAAATAATTTGTGAACAGCATAACCATTTAAAATTCTATCTGCTTGTCTGTATCATGGCTCCACGTTGAAAAGAACAGCCAAATGAACTGAAACTCTGAGAGTGTGTCTAAACAAAAATGGAAACAGATACAGAAGCATCAGTGACCAATTAAAAATCAGTGGAAACACAGTTGCAGCAGAAATCAAAAGGTAAAGAATGAGTCCAAAGTGCCACTAATCAGAGCTGCAGTGGTCATTTCCACCTAAAATGACTCCATGGACAGTTCACTACTTTGAGGTCAGTTTTTAGGGGCCATCAAAGTTTCTGTGACAGTTTATAGACAGTATGAAAGACAAAACATCAATGTCTACGGCTGGTATTCAAGAAAAACAAAAAGTTTATTATGTGGTGTAAAAATGCAACATTAAACTTTATTAAACAACAGGAAAAAAAGCTGAATGAAGAAGCTGAAAGAAGATGAATTAGACTGGGTCATCCATTCTTTATCTACACCACTTAATCCTCATTAGGGTCACACAGGGCTGGAGTCTATCCCAGCTGACTGTCACAGGACTACACATAGAGACCAACAATCACACTCATATTCACACCTACAGACAATTTAGAGTTACCAATTAACCTTAGCATGTTTTTGAACTGTGGGAGGAAGTTGGAGAACCTGGAGAAAACCCACACATGCACAGGGAAAACATGCAAACTCCATGGAGAAAGATCCGGGGATCTTCTAGCTGCAAGGCGACAGTGTTAACCACCAAGCCACTGTGCAGCACCAGTCTGGGTCAGATGGGGCCCAACATGTTTGTCATGAACCGTATCAGGTCTACCACAGTGAATGCATAATCCCAATCATGAGGCACAGAGGTGGGAGTGGGACGACATGGGGTTCCATGAGTGCAAACGGTGTCAGTTAGCCCTGAGATGACATTTATAGATGACACCATGAATGTCCATGGATATACCAAAATACTGACTTACAAGTTTAATGGGATCCAATGGAACAACTTTGCTGTGAAAATAGTCTTGAAGAATCTGAGAACATCTATGCAGAAATGTGTGGACACTGGTACCCGATCTTTGCCAATAAGGCTTTGAGTCAGTCATCAGAAAAAGAGGTGGACATACAGAATACTGAAAAAAAAAACTTGACTCTCAGAAAAGACTGACTCTTGTTGCAGTGAGTTCCTACTGCATGGCCTGTATTTTTAATATAGGAACTCCAGACTGTTAGAGCAAATACCCTGCAGTTTAACTTACTGCAGTAAGGTGATCGAACTTTGGATCATTTGACATTTAAGTTACAACACACATGCTTCCACTCTCTTCTCTTCTATACTGCGTTTTTGGACCAAGCTAGTCCTACACTGCACCACAAATATCGCTCAGGCATTAAATTGTGTGGCTCAGTCTGGAGATGTTCTTGAGATCCTCATACTTTTTTCAAGCAGCATGCCAGTGCAGTGATTTTATATTAAATTTGGATGATCACAACTCTCTGATCATGGTTTGATTTTTCAGAGGCTTCATTACTGTGCCACATGATCTGCTACAATATGGAGCAGTGGTTTTTGAAACCAAGGAAATATATTGTAAATGCCTCTCATTCTATGAGTTTTGACTTTTCAGCACATACAACACATTAAAAATGAAGCCACAACCCCTTCTCTCTCTCAAAGTGTAAATATCTACCCTGAGGAAGAACAGCTCTTGAGCTCAAAGCATCAACTACAGGCAGATTCCTTGCCCATCTTCCACTTTTTTCAACATACACTATATTGCCAAAAGTATTCGCTCACCTGCCTTGACTCGCATATGAACATAAGTGATATTCCATTCCTAATCCATAGGGTTCAATATGACGTCGGTCGACCCTTTGCAGCTAGAACAGCTTCAACTCTTCTGGGAAGGCTGTCCACAAGGTTTAGGAGTGTGTTTATGGGAATTTTTGACCATTCTTCGAGAAGCACATTTGTGAGGTCACACACTGATGTTGGACCAGAAGGTCTGGCTCTCAGTCTCTGCTCTAATTCATCCCAAAGGTGTTCTATGGGGTTGAGGTCAGGACTCTGTGCAGGCCAGTCAAGTTCATCCACACCAGACTCTGTCATCCATGTCTTTATGGACCTTGCTTTGTGCACTGGTGCACAGTCATGTTGGAAGAGGAAGGGACCAGCTCCAAACTGTTCCCACAAAGTTGGGAGCATGGAATTGTCCAAAATGTCTTGGTATGCTGAAGCATTCAGAGTTCCTTTCACTGGAACTAAGGGTCCAAGCCCAGCTCCTGAAAAACAAGCCCACACCATAATCCCCCCTCCACCAAACTTTACACTTGGCACAATGCAGTCCAACAAGTATCGTTCTCCTGGCAACTGCCAAACCCAGACTGGTCCATCAGATTGCCAGATGGAGAAGCGTGATTGGTCACTCCAGAGAAGGTGTCTCTACTGCTCTAGAGTCCAGTGGTGGCTGCTTTACACCACTGCATCCCACGCTTTGCATTGCACTTGGTGATGTATGGCTTGGATGCAGCTGCTGGGCCATGGAAACCCATTCCATGAAGCTCTCTGCTGAAGCACTGTTCTTGAGCTAATCTGAAGGCCACATGAAGTTTGAAGGTCTGTAGCGATTGACTCTGCAGAAAGTTGGCCACCTCTTGGCACTATGCACCTCAGCATCCACTGACCCTGCTCCATCAGTTTACATGTCCTACCACTTGGTGGCTGAGTTGCTGTCGTTCCCACACACTTCCACTTTCTTATAATACAGCTGACAGTTGACTGTGGAATATTTAGGAGCCAGGAAATGTCACGACTGGATTTGTTGCACAGGTGGCATCCTATCACAGTTCCACGCTGGAATTCACTGAGCTCCTGAGAGTGACTCATTCTTTCACAAATGTTTGTAAAAGCAGTCTGCAGTCTAGGTGCTTGATTTTATACACCTGTGGCCATGGAAGTGATTGGAACACCGGATTCTGATTATTTGGATGGGTGGGCGAATACTTTTGGCAATATAGTGTATATACATTTACTTTACTTCATTTCAAAGCAGCATTAACAAAAAATATATATATATCACCGTAATTAGCTTCTCCAACTGAATAGAACCAATCATTTTTGCTGCCGATAATGATGTGACATAATATAAAGGTCTACAAGCTTTAGTTGGCAGGCAATTAAGTTTATCATCGTCGAGAGGCTCTGAGCTCCATTCCCATGATGGGCAGCTTTCCTTTTGGTTGACAAAAATGCTTCGGACTGCACTGTTCTGACAACTGAATCTGATTAATTTGATCACAAATTCAACCTTAATAAGACCAATTGGTTGCGCTCTGAGGAATCACAATGGGTGGTTTTTTACAAGTGTTTGGTACATTAAACTGTTCATCATTAGCCGAGTAATTGACAGATGGTGCTAATGGTTTATTACAGATCTGCTGACATGTTTGTCTGTAACAGGCCTTAGCCTCCTGCAGTGTGCGTTCGTATTTGACACAAAGTTACAGTGGCTTAATCTTCAGCTGCTCAGCGCTCATGCAGGTCTTCAGTAGTATGTTCAGCGATGTTCTAGTGCTTCAAACACATGGGCCAGACTTGACCATTGAATAGTGGAGTGGCTCCATGCAGTTAAAGTACCTCCTCTTTATGCATTCTTCCTACAGGATGGAAATAAAGGAAGTGCTGGTTTCTGCATGTCCATCAAAGGTTTGTAGGTGTAACACAGGACGTTCTTCACAATAGCGACGTAAGTCTCCTCCTCCTGCTGACTAAACATTAGAATGATCTCTGTATGTGGGGTGTTGTTGACATCAGGACACTCCTCGTACTTCACTAGGGTCTCGGGTTTATGGGTAGATCGTACTCAGCATGGTGTTTAGAGCAGTAATGTCATTGTACTGCTTACATGTTGACCCTGAAGAAGTCATCCTGATGGAGCACATAACAGATGGGTGGGTTTTTATCAGTCTGTTGGTGAGGGTGGGTTTTCCTTTCATGTCCACCAAGGAAAGCGGTGGAGTTATGTGACGATCGCCGTTGGTTTGTCTGTCTGTTTACAACATTACTCAAAAACAGATTTGGATGAAATTTTCAGGGAAGGTCAGAAATGACACAAGGACCAAGTGATTAGATTTTGGCAGTGATGCGGCTTATAGTCTGGATCCACAGATTTGTTAAAGATTTCTGAATCACTGCGAGATAGCGGCACAGTGTCACTGTAACCATGACAACAAGCGAATGCTACATCAGCTGCCTGCTGATGATCACATGACTGCGATCCTACTACAAATCCACCGCTGTGGACCACGAACTGTTTAAAGATTTCATCCGTTGGTAATCATATAACGACTGAGCAGCCTTGGCAGAGTACTGCACTCTCTCAATGAGTTATTTAATGTTTAATTTTCCTACTTTCAGATGAAAAAAACTGTTCATAACTGTGAGTGTCTGACCTCACACAGAGTGAGGTTACACTCTTAAACTCTTCTTAAAAAATCCAGCTTCAGCTTCTACAATTCAACAGTTTCAATTAGCAGATGCTTTTATCCAAAGCGGCGTATATCTGAGAGTAGATACAGCAACATGGTAAGGTGGAAGCTTCACCTTAGTCCCCCGTTTTCAACATTATTTTTTAATCCAGACCTTGACAAATGTAACACTCTAGCTACCTCAGCAAACACATACTTTTCTCATTATGAGCCTCAAACTTTAAACGGAGACCTGAATTTTTAGGAGGGAGGCAGAAGAGGTGGATGAATTCGCTCTAGTTCCCATTTGTTCTGACATCAGAAAAACATAGCGAAGTGCACAAGTGTGAGAGCACAAGGAAAAGCTGTCATATTTTCTTCAAAACTTGGATGGTTAGAGGGTTTCAAAAAACTATAAAAGCAAGTTCTGACATGTATGTGAAGCAGTATTTAACATTCTGCACTGTTCGTAGGTCATCACTGAAACTGAATCAGAACAGTGGCAGTAACAATGTTAACTGTTCTATACAAGGGTCAGATTTTCCTGAAGTGCATCCTTCCATTGTCAGTTAGATGATGCAGGATACTGTGATTGACTCACCAGAAGGCTTAGATAAATTACATTAGTAAATCAGCTGTTGTTTACCAGTTAGAAATATGGCTGTAGCTCACGTTTCCAGCAGATTATTTCTTATCAAGGGGGGTTGTGATAGTGGTAACTTTGGCATCATACCCCAGTGAAAGTCAGATTGTTATTCTAAGCAAAGAGAGACATTCTTAGCATGAAATCATGACTGAAGGTTTCTAAGGGGGCAGTGCCTGGAGCTATGGAGCACTTTTTTCACTAAATCAGTTGCATTCAAAGCAGGATCATGCAGACTACAAGTGAGCAGACCACAGAGGATCAATACATCAAGCTTCGTTCACTGACAGATAGAAAATCAACTCCATCACAGAGAATTTGCAAATAAAGAATATAATCAGCAATAGTTCTGTCAGAGGAAGGCTGTCTAGCATTGTCTCTGAGGACGAGTCTCAAGGTGAAACACTTGGCGTGGGCTAAGACAGAGCAGCATTTCACAGGGAATGAAGGGTGACGGTAAGGAGAAAGCCAAACATGACATCACATCACACTGGGATAACAGCTTACCAGGCTTGAACAGGAAACATGTACACAACAGTCATATATGATGCTCCCCAAATGTTTATTTTAACAAGTAGACCAGCTGTGATGCAAACACATCAAAACACAAAATGCCAAATTGAACAAACTTTCACTGTCACAGGAAAAGCAGCAAAACAAAACAAACCACAGAGATAAACCACAACAGTTCATCTGAACAAAGACCAGCCCCCACTTTGGCTGTAAGGTTATTTAGTAGAACTGAAAAGGAAACTAAGACAAATATGAACAAAATATAGTCAAACAATGTGAAAGTCAGAGAAGAGAAGAGCAGAGAAAAGAAGAGAAGAGAAGAAGAGAAAAGAGAAGAGGAGAGAAGAGAAGAGAAGAGAAGAGAAGAGAAGAGAAGAGAAGAGAAGAGAAGAGAAGAGAAGAAGAGAGAAGAGAAGAGAAGAAGAGAGAAGAGAAGAGAAGAGAAGAGAAGAGAAGAGAAGAGAAGAGAAGAAGAGAGAAGAGAAGAGAAGAGAAGAAGAGAGAAGAGAAGAGAAGAGAAGAGAAGAGAAGAGAAGAGAAGAGAAGAGAAGAGAAGAGAAGAGAAGAGGAGAGGAGAGGAGAGGAGAGGAGAGGAGAGGAGAGGAGAGGAGAGGAGAGGAGAGGAGAGGAGAGGAGAGGAGAGGAGAGGAGAGGAGAGAGGGACCAGCCGACTGCCACCACCTCATATAATGGAACCAGACCAGATGATGGTCTGATGCCACCCAGCAGACTCCCACAGGGACAGACCTGCCCACACTCATTTATTTACTTTATAAGTATTATCTGACAAAGTATTATCTCCTCATGCCTAACAAATACTACATCTGTTACAAATGAGGCAGGACAATTCTATTATATAGCAAGAAAAAAACAATTACTTCATCCACTATTCTACCTCTATCTCTTCCTCTGAGTAGATTACACCTGGTTGGATAGAAATTACAGAAATAAAACTATTATGACCTCTTGATATTCAGCCCAATTTGATCTCAAATGGGCCGGACCAGTAAAATTATAACATAACAACCTATAAGTAACCACAACTGCACATCTTTCATTTGTTTTAGTGCAAAAAAGTACAATTCTGAAAAAGTTCACATTTAAGGAATTGGTTTTTTTTACAAAATAATATGAACAACCTGAAATTTCTTAAGAAATATAAATTCAGTTTCAACAGCATTCAGCCTCAGTTGATCATTTCCACATTACAACTTCCAGATCACAGAGTGTCTACAAAGGAACACAACATTTAGTCACAGCTATCTGGAACTGATGATATATGATGGTATAGTTTTACTTTGTGATCAAAACAACAAAAGACAGACAAAAATACAAAAAAAATAAGACAAAATATTGCAAAATTGAGACACAAAACAACCAAAAATGAGACAAATGACACAAAATATAACAAAAAATAGGCAAAAGATTTGACAAAAAAGTTATAAAGTGACAAAAAAATAGACAAACGACACAAATGAAGCAAAAAAATGAGAAAAGGGAGAAACAAAATGAGAAAAATAAGACAAAAAACACAATCAAGACAAAAAGGAAACATAAAATGGCAAAATTACAAACAAAATGACAAAAAATGAGACAAACGACAAAAAAGACAACAAACAATGAAATCAGAACAAAATATTGCAAAAATGAGACAGAAAATAATTTTAAAAATGAGACAACACGAAACAAAACAAAACAAAGACAAAAAATTATACTGAAAAGTTAGAAAGCAACAAAAAAATTACAAAAATTAGACAAAAAATGACAAATACGAGAATAAAAATGACAAAAAAGACATAAAACAACAAAAACAAGTGACAAATCGACAAAAGAACAACAAGCAATCTATTATTTTACTTTCTGATCGAATCAACTTGTCATGGTCTAGAAATTCTTTTAAATTTATAGTTTTATAAATTTACAATCTGCAGTTAATGTCTTCTCTGTAATTTTTACACTTTGAGGGCCGGACTAGACCCTCTGGAGGACCGCTTTTGGCCCGTGGGCCGCATGTTGGACACCCCTGACCTAAATGATCATTTTGATTCAGTTTGTCTAAAGCAGGTTTGATGTAGTTAGGAAATAGTATTAACATTCAATTAGCATGTAACACTTCAAAGAGTTTTTTTTCCATACATCACTACTTGCTTAGTTTATCACAGTAGACCCGTTCTTATGCTCCTGTAGGGGTTTGGAATGTACCTGGTTAATATTGCTTTCTGCTACATTTCTTCACCACTTCGACTGTATGATACAGATCAGTCTTGTTGGAAAGTTCACTGCTGCCAGTACAACTTTTTCTGCAGACTGCTTAATGTTTTCCTCCTGAATCCTAATGCCCTATTTGTTTTCCTTGTGGCATCATTTTCATGGCGTTGTAGGGATTTCATGACTTCAAAAGTCTAATAAATATAATTTATTCATTTAACGTCACTCAGTATGTTTAACACCAGTGTAATATGCCAGATTAACCACCCTAGCCAAACTATACCTAGGTAAAAACTGGCCTAGGCCAAAGTATACCCCGGGATGTGCTATGGCCTAGGCCAGTTTATACCTGTTGACACATAAAGATTAAACAAGTTCAACTCTTAATTGGGAAAAATATACTATGAGATATTATGTTGATGTAATGTTTTATTTATGGAGTACAAATCAAGTCAATCTTAGTTTAAGCTCATATCAAAGACAATACAAAGAGATATTATACTGAAATCTGTTGTACAGAAACAACTGAAAGCAGCACCAGCCAATGTGGATGTTCTTTCATAATGGTTTGCTTTAATTTTTCTTGGTTTTCAATTCAGTTTTTCCTTTGATTTGAACTCTGTTCATTTTAATTAGCTCAAGGACATTCTGGTTATGTTCTTTCATAATGATTTGCTTGCTGAGCATACATGCTTAGTCTTTATGTTAGATTTATATGAGATCTTTCTGCATGGAGTTTCCATGTTCTCCTGTGCCTGAGTGGGTTCTCACCAGGTTCTCCAGCTTCCTCCAACAGTCTAAAAACATGCTGAGGTTCATTGGTGATTCTAAATTGTCTGCAGGTGTGAGTGTGATTGTTTGTCTCTATGTGTAGCCCTGTGATAGACTGTTACCTGTCCAGGTGAACCTGTGATAGACTGTTACCTGTCCAGGTGAACCTGTGATAGACTGTTACCTGTCCAGGTGTCTCCTACCTTCACCCTCAGCTGGGATAGACTCCAGCCCCCCATGACCCTGATGAGGATTAAACTGTGTATAGATGATGGATGGATGTTTAATACCTTGTGACTTTGTATTTATTTAGTACTGTTTATGTATTCTAATGGTGTAGTGATATTTACAGGCGCTGTTTAAATTGCTTTGGGTTTCCTTTTAGCTGTCATATTTTATTTGTAAGCAGCTGCATTTCCTTCTATCTGATCTGGTTCATTCTGTTATTCTATCCTTCAGGGCCTGAAATAGATGCTTGGATCACTTTTATTCATTCACAGATCAGTACAACTCTTTTATTTACCACATAAAAGCAATGTGTAAATCAGTTTTAAGACAGCAGTCTGTTTAATAAAAATAACAGAAATAATAAAACAGACATCACTGCTCAAACAGAGCTTCACCAACCTGTCATCGTTGAACAGTGGAAATACACTACTGACAACAGAACACTGTCTGCAGGATACTCACCTGCACATTATTACTGCCAACATTAAAGTGGTCACGTATGGAGCTGTTAGGACACCTCCCCAGTCCTTCCAAGTAATGGATTAGATATTTGATCTTTACTCTGATAGCACACACATGATTGCATAAGGGAGTGGAATGACTGTAGTCTGGATTTATGGCCTTTGCTATTGAAGTTGTTAAAGCAGCCCCATGTGTTTGCTAATTTACACATCAGCCCATTGGTTCACGGAAGTATTTTTGTCTGAATCTTTATTTCACATATCAGTGAGCCAACCTGGCACACTGTCCTCTGATCTTACAGCTTTAAGACGGTGGATCTCTGTCTCTTTCGTGAACATTTCAATTAACCCTCGTGTTGTCCTGCGGGTCAAAATTGACCAGTTTTGAAGTTTGAAAATGTGGGGAAAAAAATCTATTTTCACAGTCAAACTTCTGATGTCCACATTTTCAACATTTTTGGGTGACCTTTTAACATTTTTTGTGGGAAAAAAAGAAACGTTAAAAATATTTCTTTAAGAACATTCACATAAAAATCAACCAAAATCCAGAGAATTTTACTGGATTTTGGTTGATTTTTATGTGAATGTTCTTAAAGAAAATATTAGAAGTTTTACTGATATATATGGAATCACTTTAGATATTTTTAGGATTTTTTTGGAAGATTTTTACTCATTTTTTGAAAATATTTACAAGAATTTTCTTGCCAAATTTGGGGGAATTTTTTAAAAATAATACTTTTAAGGGAAACTTGTAAGGAATTCTTGGAATTTTCTTCCTGAAGGTTTTGCAAATTTTCAGAAATTTGGGGAATTTTTTTGCTGAATTTGGGAATTTTGTCAGACAAGGAAACACTATTTTTTGGTGCCCATAAATGAGGACAACAGGAGGATTAATCAGCCTGTCGATGTATCGTCTCCTCTCCTGCTCAGCATGTCTGCTCTCATTAAGCTGTGTGTGATAAACTACAACATTATTACTGAGCCTTAGTTTTCTTTAGCAATGCTTTGTGTTTTGCTGCCCATGACATAACATGAAATTGCTGTGCAGGAAGACGGCCATCCTTCCACAAAGTAACTGACAGAATATACAGTATAGAAAAAAATGTATTGTGTTGTGATCTATTTGCTTTACGAATACAAAAGCAGTGCAATAGCCCAATAAGAAGTCTTACTTCTTTACAAGAGTACAGGAAAGCTGAAAATAAGGGAACAAAAGGGCAAGAAGAGTACAAGTCTCTGTAGACATTCATGAGGAAATCAAAGAGTGCTTATAAAAATGCCAGACTGGTTTTCTCTGACATTCAGTCTGACGTTACTTCCAAGAACTGCTGCAATTCAAGAATGTTGTTTTAAAGACAACAGGCTCAGTCGCTTTTCTCTGGCTGCTGAAGGCCGTACAGGTATCACAACCAAACTTAAAAGTTTTGTCAAACAAGGTTATTTAAGTCTGTTTATTTCATGCCAACACCAAAGGCTCTGTTCTTCAAAACAGCTTTTAATGTTACTGCAGCTTTTTAATGCAAAAGTCCACAACAAATCCTGGAAACCAACTCTCCAGGTCAGAGTGGGGAGACAGACAGTTACACATCCAGACTCACTACAACTGCACCAAATTATATTAATGAGTTTGGTTTATATACGGTACATCAGCATTCTGCATCAAATTAACAGGCAAAAAGATGAAATTACTTCTTTTTCTGGAGGCATTAGATGGCAGAAAGCAGAAATATTATCATTTAGCCTAATTTATTCTTTAAATTCAAAATTATGTTAATTAGATCAAAGCAGAAATCTCAAACTATGATCCTGAGGTTCAGATGTAGGCCACAAGAGACACAAATCCAGGGTGAAAGAAAACCGCATTTCCCTTTAACATTTACTGTTGCAAGCAGCACACTGACAGCTAGGTAAAGATCAACAGCGCTCTGATTTACTACAGCACACCTGACACTGAAATGGCTCTCTGAAAAACAACTAACCTGGAGGACAGACGCTCCTTTTTCCTTTAGATGACAGTCAACAATGTGCAGAAGGACAGGAACCAGAGAGTGGGGATAAAGGTCCCAGTCTGGGATCAAACTAAGCAATGCGTCATCATGTGATTTGTGTATTTATCACTAGGCTACCAGGGCCAGACTGATTCTTTTAGGTGGCCTGCTTCTGGTCTAATCTGCTGTTCTCCAGACATAAAGTTTCAAGCAGCATTGCCCTAATAAAGCAGCATGTATGGATGAGGAAGAGGAGCAGAAAAGATGAAACACTGGAGCCTGTTTTTACTCACAGTGAGAGACAACAATCTGGCCCACAGATGATTTTAGGCTGTGATGTTTGGATCAGTGACTGAATTAGAAATCCATCCATCCATTATCTATGAACTGCTTAATCTTCAGATTGGGGGGCTGGAGTTTATCCCAGCTGACTTAGAGTGAAGGCAGGGGACACCTGGACAGGTAACAGTCTGTCTCAGAGCTACATATGCAGACAAATGATCACACTCATATTCCCATCTACAGACAATTTAGAATCACCAATTAACCTCAGCATGTTTCTGGACTGTGGGAGGAAGTCAGAGGGCCTAGAGAAAACCCACACATGTACAGGGAGAACATACAAAGTCCATGCAGAAAGATCCCAGGAAAGCTGCGAACCGGGGATCTTCTAGCTGCAAGGCGAGAGTGCCAACCACCAAGCCACTGTGCAGCCCGGAATTACAAATATTTAACCATATGATGCACAACATGGGTCAAACGTGATCCAAATCCAATGGAAAATGTGTATCTCCTGACTCACACTGCGCATCAAAGGGTTAAATAAATATGACTAATTCTTCTAGAAGTACTGCATTACCACTTAGATGTGTTACATATGGATCACCTGCAAAAAAAATCATTTTAAAACAATATTGTGTGAGAAATCATTACAAATCACCTTGGGAAAGTAGTTGTGTATTAAACAGGATTATGTACAGTGAGCTGGTCATTATTGCACATAAGCCCTGACGGCGTGAATGGAGACCCCAGCAGGATTATCCCTGTATTGTAAACATGTCTACAAATGTAGAGGCTTGTGCAGCTGCCAGTATGTATTTGCTTACGATAGCAAACTGTACTCCTTATGCAGCAGCTCTGCCAGCTGTGCCAGCTCCTCTATCGTGTTAAAAAACAAACTGAAATCTTACGTCATGGTCTCACTAGATCATTTGTCTACCAACAGGAATCGTTTCATGCTCGTGCAAAGTGCTGATGGTGCAACAAAGCTCTTCAATGTGATACAATGAATCTGAGCCAAGTTTCAGGTTTTGCCTTCATCCCGTTTTCACATTACTGATAATAAATCACTCAAATACAGGATGTTGTGAAGAGAAAGTGTGCTGGTGAGTAGGAGGAGCACTCTAGCTTGATCAGGAACGTATCAAAAATATTCATACCCATGCCAAATGTTTCATGTTTCTTCTGGCTGGAAATGGCAAACTTTTTTTGAAAAAAAATGTCTTGTCCAATAAAACTTCTGACCTTTCTCAGTAATCATTGGGAGAGCTTTTTTGCCTCCACATCAGACAGTGCTTATAATTGTGTCAGGAAAATTCTTCAGTGGAGTCCTGACTTCTCCAAATTAACACTCAGAGTCGTCGCTCAAGTCAAAGTTTTACTTGCAGCAAGGAGTCACATGAACAGAACACAGTCTGGACAAGAGACTGACAACGGCGAGAAACAGCGTAGCTTTTATACAGGCACATAAGCATGAGATACACCTCTTGGTATGTGTTTTCTCTAGTTCACTTAGCTTTGGTTCCTCTTTGCAGCACTTCATGGAAAATCACTGGCAACAGCTTCATGTGAGTTACACACCACACAGTTCTATAGTATACAATGAATAAGAACATGTAATCATAAAATACAATCATTTTCATAACAAACTGGGAACAAGTTATCTGAAAGTCTCCACTGGGGTTTTGGACCACTACTCTTTTGTGACCATCTACAGGTCATCAGGGTTGGAAGGCGTTGTTGCCATCCCTCTGGTCTTCAGTTGATGGGATTCAGGTCAGGACACTTTGTTGGATGTTACCATTTCTTAACCACTTTGGCTGTATGCTTCAGATCTTTGTCTTGTTCAAAAGCCAAATGCTGACCACAGACTGATGTTGTCCCCAGGTTTTCATGATGCTGATTATTTTCTTGTCTATTTTGACAAGGTTTCCTGGTCCATCAGCTAAAAGATACCTGCAACGCATCACATTCCCACCGCCATGTTTGACCATGGGGATGCTTCTTTCTTTCAATCAGAATAAAGGCTAAATCTATATTTGACATGGTTATGAATAATTTTGGGCTTAAGTGAATATAGGTGTACTGCAGGTCTGAGTTTCACTTTCACCTGACTGCAGCAGAACACTGAACTCCATCTAGACGACATTTAACCCTCCTATTGTCTTCATTTATGGGCACCAAAAAATATTGTTTCATTGTCTGAAAAAAATGTAAAAATTCAGCAAAAAATTCCCCAAAACTTCTGAAAATTTGCAAAACCTTCAGAAAAAAATCCAATAATTCTTTAAGTTTCCCTTAAAAATTTTATTTAAAAAATGTTTTTTTTAAAAAAAAAAATTTTTGCAAGAAAATTCTTTTAAATATTTTCCAAAAATGAGTAAAAAAAAAATCTTCCAAAAAATCCTAAAAACATCTAAAGTGATCACATATATATCAGTAAAAGTTCAAATATTTTCTCAAAAAAATTTTTGATTTTTTTTTGTGAATGTTCTTAAAAAACATTTTTTTAATATTCGAAAATTTCCCCAAAATGTTGAAAATGTGGACATCAGAAGTTTCACCGTGAAAATATATTTTTTGCCACATTTTCAAACGTTAAAAAAGGTAAATTTGTCCTGCAAGACAACACCAGGGTTAAGAAGATGTGTGGATTAATCTGTTCTTAAAACATTTATGTTTGTAGTACCTTCAGGCCTGAGATATGTGTGTTAAGGTTCCTGTCACCATCCAGCTAGACAGGTATTATGTACGTACATAATAATAATACACGGTATATATTTTTTCTTTATATAAAACAGCAGTAGTTTTGTCAGCTACGACGACCTGGACACACTCCAGCCTATTGGAACCAGTCTATGACTCGATAGCCTACTGCTTTAAAGACTTTAAAACAGTTTGATTGGACTAGATTCTTCTGGTGTTTCACATTACCTGGAAATCTGCACATACCTTCCCTTAACATCAAAGTGTTTTTAGACAGGGGGTCTGAGAATCAAACTGTAAAATCGTGTGTCAGAGGGAGGCCTATCCATTATTTTAAAAAGCTATATTGAAGACATTAAGCCCGGTATGATTTTCAGGTAAGACATCACCACACAGAGAGATTGAATTCAGAGGCATCACTGCATTTCTCACAACTTTGCTCATGAACTGGAGCTCTCTGCAAGCTGCTTCCAGTGCCTCAATTTACATTTACAAGTCATTTACATAAGCACTTGCACTAATAGCAACAATAATGTCACACAGCAGGTTTACTTTTTCTCCTTTTTCAGAGCTATTTGCTAAAAGAACGCAAAGAAAGTAGCTCTCAAGATGGAAAGAGTGGCTGTTCTAACAGACTGACAGTCAGCCGCCAGTTTGTCAGGTTTGGGATAGCCGTCCTGCATTAAAGGTTTGTTGGTTCCGTCATAGAGTTGTTAATTAAATTCTATGTTTTAGCACTGAAGTGTTACTGGAGCTGTACTGAACCAAGATATATCTGAAGTTGTTTCTAATATTGCCCTCATGTATGTAAATGGATCAGCTCAAGTTGGAAAGTACACTAATAACAAGACTTTTGAAACTTTCCTGTAATTACTGAACTTTAATTTGTTCTAGCAGGTCATTTGCGGTCCGCATTGTAACTTGGACTTCGAAGGCTTAAGGAGGTCTCATTTTGCCTGGACTCAATCATCCCAGTGATTTGTCCTGACGAATATCCTCATGTGCATCCACAAAATAACCCAACTACTGAACAATCCATATTTACAGAAGTGTTGACAGGTCAAAATCCATCTTCCATCCACAGTGACTGATTCTCCCTATTTATGAAAAACAAAGTTAAAAACATGCCTGCTCTCAACAGCAGCACAGTGCCACAAAGATGAAAAGGTCACGCTGTTACCTGCTATCATCCTCTTTCACTAAGCATCACCTGAGAAGCAATAACACTAAAGCTCAACAGTGTCACTGATAGCTTGTGAACATATAAATAATTATGAGCCCCAAGAAATTCTCACCTTCGATTCAGACCTTTAACACCGACATCTGCACACTCAGTTTGCACCAAAACACCTTAGTCAGCAGAGGAGACCACTCAGAAAGAAAATCAGAGGTGCAATCACAACATTACCAAAGATGTATACTACCCATAGACTGTATTATATGGTATTATACAGTATGGGTAGTATACATCTCTAGTAATCTTGTGATTGCACCTCTGATTGACTGTATCATACAGTCTATGATACTATCCCTCAGTAGGATTCTCTGTGCTAGTAGAAGGCAACTGGAACTCTATTTCCTGTTCTCAAAGATGTGTCACCTCTCATCTACTTATGACTGTTGGGAGTCATAGTGCAGTGTATTTATTCTCTCTCACAAATTACGCCCATTAAAATGGTCCATTAAAGGGCCACGGACTCACATGCACAGTGAGGCATGAGTCAATGCGTTACTGTTGGTCAAACTGTCAGGGGATGAATATCAAGACTGCATTACTAGCGCAAGATAAGTGGTGCAGTACCATGACCTGGATGACTGAATGACTGACAGTCTACACAGACATATCCTCAGCTGCATGCTGAGGTCTTGTCAAAACTGACAGAATAATAAACAATTCCATGACTGGAAAAACACATACACGGCAACGCAGACATGGCTTTCAATCAGAGCCCACAAAACCTCCTCAGAAAGAACATACACCAATCAAACCATCTGCCTAATATTGTGTAGGTCACCCTTTTACTGCTGAAACAGCTCTGGGAGCCGGACTCTTTTTTTTAAACTGACATCCATATGAATGCTAATGGTTTTAAGATTACGGTTAATCGGTGTAGGATCCACATTGCTGCCTGTAAATATGAGCGCTGAGGACCAAAAATACCAGGACATCCTTCTTCAGCCGTTCTTTTTTTCCTGTCAGTATGCAAGCCAGGATGCTTTACGTACTGACAGGAAAAAGGATGGGATTTAGAATGCAGGGCGAGTCTGACAATTAACTTGATCCTTTGCAGCACCCTGACATGACCAGAGGTGGAGACTAAATGGTGAGATTACCAAATAACTGAAGGCACCCTCTATTCTCCTGTTCCTGACCTCAACAGTGAAAAGGCACATTAACTCTGACAGCTCAAACATACTTATAAATCACTTCCTCTACCTCTGGCACCTCGACAACGCAGTTTTTTGACTACTTCTGCCAGGCATGAACAATCCTTCCCCTGTGCCCTCAAGGTCCATCTCTTCACAAAAGCCATGTGCTTGGGTTAAGCCAGGAGTGTCCAACATGTGACCTCAGGGCCAAAACTGGCCCTCCAGAGAGTCCAATCCGGCCCTCAAAGTGTAAAAATTCCAGAAAACATTAACTGTAAATAGTAAATTTGTAAAACTATAAATTTAAAATAATTTCTAAAGCAAAATACTAGATTGCTCATTGTTCTTTTGTCGTTTTGTGTCTCATTTTTGTAATATTTTGTCATGTTTTTGTTGTTTTTTGTCTTTTTTTGTCATTTGTCTCATATTTTTTCTTTTTGTTTCTTGCTTTTGTCATTTTTTGTCAATTTTTTTGTTGCTTTCTAACTTTTAGTGCAATTTTTTTGTCTCGTTTTGTTTTGCGTCATTTGTCTCATTTCACCTCGTTTTTGTTTTGTCATTTGTCAAATTTTTTGTGGCTTTCTCATATTTCTCGCTTTGTGCTTTTTGACTTGCTTGTGTTATCTATTTTTTGTTTGTCTCGTTTCTTGTCGTTTTCTCGCTTTTGTCATTTTTTGTCTCGTTTGTGTTGTTTGTCCATTTTTTGTCACTTTCTAACTTTTTTGTCCAATTTTTTGTCTATTTTTTGTTGTGTTCTGTGTCTCATCTCATTTTTAGTCATTTTGTGTCTCAATTTTGTAATATTTTATCTTGTTTTTGTTATTTTTTTGTAATTTTGATCATACAGTAAAATACTTTAGTCCAGATAGCTGTGACTAAATGTTGTGTTCCTTTGTAGACACTCTGTGATCTGGAAGTTGTAATGTGGAAATGATAAACTGAGGCTGAATGTTGTTGAAATTGAATTTATTTTTCTTAAGAAATTTCAGGTTGTTCATAATGTTTTGCAAAAAAAAAACAATTCCTTAAATGTGAACTTTTTCAGAATGTACTTTTTTGCACTTAAACAAAGGAAAGATTCGGACTTGTGGTTATTTATAGGTTATTATGCTGTGGTTTTACTGGTCTGGTCCACTGGGGATCAAACTGGGCTGAATGTGGAACCTGAACTAAAATGAGTTAGACACCCCTAGGTTAAGTCTGCTGTGATCAAACGGATCATAAGCTCTCCTCCTACAGAGCAACACCCTACATACCAACGCAACAAAGGATTCCCATTCAAACAGCTTCCGGTGTTAACAATAAAAGTTCACATCAAGACAATTTTGTGATTACAAAATTTAGAAAGTGTGCATTAAAATAGTTTCAACAAATGTCATTGCCTGATGTAAGGCAACCATATCTGCTAGTTTTTCAGGTATATTTTTCTGTTAAGTCCCATAAGTAATAATGTAATAATAAAATGAATAAAATGTCCCCAGTAATTGACTTTGATGTTGACATGACGGCTATATAAAAGCTAGAAACTCATAATTGTAACTCTGACACTCAAAACTTTGCTTGAACCTCTTTAAGTCATTAAACCATTTCCCTTCCCTGGTAAACGAAGACTTTACAGTCTTTATACTGCATTGGGTGTTTTTATTCTCCCACTTTTGACAAACTGCCATTAGACAAGGTGCTGGCTGAGATGTGAAGAATGTACTACAACAGTTCTCATCACGTCTCAGTTATTTCATCTCATCTAAACTGTATGAGGATTTCTAGTATGAAAGAAATGTTGGTCATCACAAAAGTGTCTTTAGATACTTTATGTGACATTACTAGAACTTTCTATGTATGTCTAAAGACAGTTTTTGGTGCATTTTCATCTCAATCTCACCTTTGAATCAATCTTTTGGTCAGTAGTTCAGACAGATAAATGCTGCTTCACCAGATCCTTTCCCTTGTGTTTTTTTTCCTTCCTGTTTGAACTAAAAAAAAAAGCAAAATAAGCATAGAAAACAATTTAAAGCAACCATTCAAACATCTATTTGCTCCACAATCATGGCATAATAGGGTATGTCATTGCTATTCAAACTTAAATTTCTGTTTCCAGGCTGGCGGTAGGCAAACAATGCCGCTGCAGTAGCAGGCTTTTTTCAAGCTTTGACGGAGATGAGCCCCGGTGGAATCAGGCGGAAGGTGAACAGACGTGTAACCATTTCAAAGTGCTTGTGGCGTTTCACTTTTAGTCCCTAAAGACACCTTTCTCCTGCTTTTTATATACAATCCAAGAACGTCAGGTAAACCTCTTTGTCATTAAAACCACCACTCTCAAGCAAAAGCACACAGCTGAAAAAATAAAGAAATTACAGTCATAGAGAAAAGTGGTCAAATTATAATAGAATCTTTTATTGTTTGTACAAATACTGTTGTTTTATACAGCATGTAAATGCATCAGACCAAAACCTTCTGTCACACTCCCACTCTTCAAATACACAGATCATGAAATCCATGAATAAAGAAAATAATTACACACAAGAAACCAGAACCAGATGACTTTCATACCAATCAGTTTAAGATTCACTCATGCAGCATTTAGGACTGCAGATACATCAAACCATGAGAGTATCTATAGGTGAAATGTGGAATACTTACAAATGTTACAGAAATCATCAAAGAGTCGGCCTGAATGTAACCGAGAAGCTACTTTTAAAGAAAAATAAGTGTTGATGGAAATGTTTCAATAAGAATTTGGAAAGACGTCTTTTTTTCCACTCCCTCATCTCATCTGTGGCAGGTATTTCTGACAACCTTGGGCTCTGAGCACCGCTGCTTTTCAATCACAGAGGGCCTGAGCAGACAGATCAATGAGGGAAGGCCACAGGAGATTCTACAGCTACTGTTGTGGTCCACTCCCCTCACTGGACGGTACATGAGTGTTTTACTGAATACTGGACCTGTTTCCCACATGCACAATCAATTACTTGTTGTCTGTCGAGTCGCCGCTAATCGGATCACAAACTCTATTCTTTAAACTTCAGCACTGCATATTTCCTGCGTCAAGCTGCTTTAAGCATCAAATACAGTTATGACCCATCCAACAAATGTAATGACATGACTTTACTCAAAGGTTGCTACCAAAGCTGGGAACACACAAGAAGATTTCTAAACTCCTAACGTCCCAATTTGCAAATTACCCAATTCAGGATGATAGTAACCGGTTTAAAGTACAGAATCACAGTGAGATTTGTCCAACATCAGGCTATAATGAAAACTGAAGATGTGCCAGTGACAGCTCTGACAGATCTAATACTCAGTCAGAAGGAGAAAAGGTTTGAATTCTCAGTCAGTCACAGCGAAGCTAACGAAACTTTCCACAATTCTGGAAAAAATAAATGTAAAAGACAGTCACCGTGGACAAATCAGGTTTAAAATGAGGCTTTCGCTCATCAAGTGTGTTCCCAACTGAAGTTAAAGCACTTATGACGCAAACCTTCAATTTCTGATTTGATGTGATATTATGTCTAAATTCCATCACTGCCTCAACAGTGTCAGTCTGTTCCAAGCAATGGAATCATATCCCACTGGGTAATAGGTAGTATTTTTGCTCTGCCATGACACGGTATCACCATCATTCATCTGTGTCAACTTAATAGACAGCCTGTGACAGAGACTGATGTACAGCAGGAAACAACGTCTGTTGCAGTTACATTTTAAAGGAGGCTGATGGAGGTCTGAGCTTAATTAAATCCTACTTAATTCATACTGACTCATAAAGTGAAAATCCAGTTGTGATTCAACATCCGTCAATTATCTAAGTAATAAGACAACTCTGGTAAAAATCAGTCTCTGTTTAAAAGTGCTTTAATTAACATACACATGCATGCGCACCCTCTCGCATAAACGCATGCTCACTTTTGGTTCGACTGCAGACTACATTAGCAAAAGATGCTGGAGGAGGACCAGAGGTTGCAGCCGTCTGCCAGCCCTCCCAGTGCACCGCCGTACTCCAAACACATGAGCACAGCAGCTGCAGGAAGCAGAGGACAGAAACACGGAGGAGGCTCTGGCAGCTCTCCTGCCTCCAAAATGTCCAGTCCTTCAGCATAGCACAGTGCTGTGAGCGGATGGACAACATGTTCTGTGACTCTGGACACATCTCCGACCACATCCCCTCCTCCTGTGTCCTGGCTGGTGGGCAGACAATCTCACTTGACGTAATCAATATTAGCTTTGGGTATAGAAATAGTTTTTGCATGTGTGCACATCCATATCATCTATTTTATCTTATCCTAATCTATCATATTGATGTTTGTTAGTGCAATCAGATTAAAAGCAGTGCAGTGTTTTATGTCTAATTAAGACACCCCCCCACACACACACACACACAATGCCAAAACAAGCTTTGTTAACAAATTCATAAAGTGCATTTTTGTCCCGTAAATTTAAAAAGAAATACCACACTTAGTAAGTGGTTTTACCTCTGAACAGTACAGAGGACTGAGTTCATGAATGAGAGATTTGTTAATGCGCAATGCAAAAAGATAGAGAAGTTTAAACTTAAAACTCCTGCTTTAAGTGCATCATAAACACAAGGTTAAAACCCACCCACGCCCTCCACTTCGTCTAGGCCAGAGGTGTCAAACATGCGGCCCACGGGCCAAACTTGGCCCTCCGGAGGGTTCAACCCGGCCCGCTGGATGACTTTGTAAAGTGTAAAAATCACAGAGTAGACATTAACTGCAATTTGTAAATTTGTAGATTTAAAAATAATTTCTAGACCATGACAAGTTGTGTTTTTTTTGTCTCACTTTTGTCATTTGTCTCATGTTTGTCTTTTTCTCATTTTTGTCGTTTTGTGTCTCCTTTTAGTTTCGCTTGTGTTTTCTGTCTTATTTTTGTCATTTTGTGTTTTGCTTTATTGATGTTTTGTATCATTTTTGTTGTTTTGTGGGTTTTTTTGTCTTGCTTGTGCCGTGTACTTTTTTGTTGCTTTGTTTCTCGCTTCTGTCATTTTTGTTCTTGTTTGTGTCATTTGTATAATATTTTTGTCTCGTTTTTGTCGTTTGTCTGTTTTTTTTGTCACTTTGTAACTTTTTTGTCTTTTTTTGTTTCATGTTGTCTCATTTTTTTGGTGTTTTGTGTCCCGTTTTTGTCATTTTGCATCAGATTTTTTTAAGCATTTTGTCTTGTTTTTGTTGTTTTTTTGTCTGACTTTTGTCACTTTGATCATAAAGTAAAATACTAGATCATTCAGTTCCAGACAGCTGTGACTAAATGTTGTGTTCCTTTGTAGACACTCTGTGATCTGGAAGCTGTAATGTGGAAATGATAAACTGAGGCTGAATGTTGCAGAAATTAAATTTATTTTTTTTCTTAAGAAATTTCAGTTTGTCCATGATGTTTTGTAAAAAGGTAGTTCCTTAAATGTGAATATTTTCAGAATGTACTTTTTTGCACTAAAACAAAGGAAACATTTGGAGTTGTTGTTATTTATAGGTTATTATGCTCTGATTTTACTGGTCCGGTCCACTGGAGCTCAAATTGGGCCGACTGTGGAACCTGATCTAGAATGAGTTTGACACCCCTGCTCTAGGCCTTAGCAGCTTTCATTCACCAAGCGTGCACCGTTAATGCCACGATAGGTGACGCGGCTGGGACGGACCAGCACGCCGTGGCCAGGTCGACAGGTGAAGTAGCGGCGCCCGCCCACAGAGCCATCGTTCTTGCCCTTGGAGTTTCGCAGCTCCAGACCCAGCCAAAGGCCTGGGGCAAAGTCTGCTGTGCCCAGGTAACGGATGAACGCCATCTCATTGGCGCTGCTCAGGAGGACCTGCATGCCCACATGGAGGCGGACCTGTCCGTCAGAACCGGGTGAGGGACTCGACCCTGTCGTGCTTCCAGGAATACTGCCACTACCGCCGCTCAGGGTGCTCCAGCGTCGGCGGGGAGGATTGGAACGACTCCTATTTTTGTTTCGTTGGTTTGTTTGTAGCAGCACAGGAAAAAAAAGAAAAAAACACCAAGAAAGATTTATGAGAAGAAGTATGCAGTGTGAAAGAATACATCAAAAGTAAGTAGGAGATTCATGGGAGCTCGGTGTTTGAGGGATTGATCTTCAATTCCCTGCTTTCTCTCATTATACCCACAATCATGCACTGGCCATTTAAAAAAGGAACCTTTTGCTGACTAATACCACTGCTTCTTATCAGTATTGATTCTGTCACTGCTGCAGGGGATTAGGATGGAACTGAAAAGCTTGGGGAGGTAGAAATGTGAGGGATGTTAGGAGAAGAGAGACACACCTGTTAACGGCGCTTCGTCTGCTCGTATCCTTGGCAGTGGCGATGGCCGTTGATGTGCTGAAACTGCGACGAATTGTCCCTGCACAGCAATCATAAGAGTCAAGTGCTCCCACTGAGACACTTGCATAAGAATGACTTCACAAGCACTCACAGAATAATAAATGCCAAGTCACATTTCAAATAAATCCCAGTCAAAGCTTGCAATAAAGGCAGAATTCTCACCAGTGAAAGGATGACTGAGGCGTGAGGAAGTGAGCTCTGACAGGCAATCAACAGATCCATGGATCCTGTGAGGAAAAAAGAAACTTGTAAGTGTCCTTGTAGAGCTTTTACAGAATGAGACAATCCACTCTGAAAAACCTCTACTGACAATGGTCCTGAGTTTATTTCAGTCAGCGATATAGATTACAATGTCCACTGAAAATTCATTAAATACCGCCACACACGGAGTCGACTGGGTCTGCTTCTGATGATTGTTTCTCTTTTAACAGCTCAAATGAAAAAAGACCTCCACTGCCTGACCTGCTCATTGATGTTTTCTGAAGCCACTAAATATCGTTAATAATTACATTACAACTCAGGAAGCTATTAGGAGGCAAAGTGTCAATACTGAGAAATGAGCAAAAGCAGAAAAAGGGTTCTTTTGTTTTCTGTGGGATGAGAATAGTGGGGTAGCGCAACAAAAACAAAGTGTGTGTGGGAGGGGGGGGCGTTTGTTTAGCTAATGGGTTGTGATTGTTGCTGACAGGGAAAAAAAGAGACGGAAAAGCAAGCTCCTGGATGGAGAGGGAGTGATACTGATCAATAGGCAGCAGGGAAGTATGTGCTCTGCTGAGTACACCCTGAACCCCAGGTTTAATTAGGGGAAAAAAAAAACCTAAACAAAAACTGCATGAATACGGGATGGCAAGAAAAGCAAGAGGCCGACTTCCCAAAAGCATGCTTTTATCTCACAGAAGACAAACAGAGGTTTAATAAAAAAGAGAAACAAGAAAATAATGGGAGCAATGAAGATATGGGAAGAAGACAGGCAAAGCTGCATTGAGACCAACCACAAGTGGCAAATGAAGGAGGAGAGACTAATTATACTTAGAAATAAAGGTGGAATGTGTTAATTTAACCAGCACTCCTTCAATTCTGGTGACCCACTCGTCTTTACAAAAACACATTTGGTACTTTAGATGTCAACTGCTTTTTAAACTATAATGGCTTTTATTCAGCTATGACACGCATTAAACACTCGAGGCATTGTGCCATCCAATAAAAAGGTCGACAGGTTTTATCCATTTGCAAAAAAAAAAAAAGGGAAGCAGAATCAAAAGGATGTCTGACAATGAAGAATTAAATGGTTTGTATATATGTATATCAGACAACAGTTTTCTTGTCTCCAGGATTTAACAATAAATTAGCCACTTGATACATCTGCAGAGTCAAAATTTCTGTTTAGCAAGGAAGCTTGACTTGATGTACAAAAACAAGGCCTCCATTTGTTCATGTCACATTTAACCAAGTCAAAGTGGTTCCTATGACTGCATTACTTAACCCTCCTGTTGTCCTCATCTATGGGCACCAAAAAATATTGTTTTCTTGTCTGAAAAAAATCCAAAAATTTAGCAAAAAAATCCCCAAATTTCTGAAAATTTGCAAAACTTTCAGGAAGAAAATTCCAATAATTCCTTAAAAGTTTCCCTTAAAAGTTTTATTTTTTTTAAAAATCCCCCAAATTTGGCAAGAAAATTCTTGTAAATATTTTTTAGAAAATGAGTAAAAATCTTCCAAAAAAATCCTAAAAATATCTAAAGTGATTACATATATATCAGTACAACTTCTGATATTTTCTTGAAGAACATTCACAAAAAAATCACTGTTTCACTGTGAAAACCTATTTTTTTCCCCACATTTTCAAACCCGCAGGACAACACGAGGGTTAAAGCAAAAATGGGTCAAAAACAAAATGGAGCAGTAAAAAAGGAAGGTTTAGGTGGAGTTTACCAAGTCTGACAAACCATAAACTAAATGAATAAAAGACACTGCTCATATTTAACACAAAACAACCCACACAAAGCAGTACATCCTTTGCATAGCATACATACTTTAAAGGCAGCCCCATGTATGTTCTCTATTTGTGGGTAAAGTCTCTCACTGTGGTTCACTGGAATCCCAGAGCCTCAGCCATGGATTTGTAACTCTTTCCAGTCACTGAAATCTATCAGTCTTGTTGTTTAGATTCAACAAGCCTGGCAGTAATTAAGTGTGGCTGGTGAAACTGAACCCAACTGCAAAATAAATTTGGTAGATTGGTAGCTCAGGGGCCAATTAATTTATCACATAGGGCAAGGTGCGTCTAGACAGCATTTTTTCTTCAATAAATGAAATCAACATTTATATACTGCAGTTTGTGTTTTCTTTTATCATCTTTGTTTAATATTAAATTCAGTTTGATGGTCTGAAACATTTAAGTGTGACAAATATACAAAAATAGAAGATGTCTGTATACTTTTTTACCACACTGTATAGGAGGACTGGATTTTGCTCACCGAGATGTAGGCTGTTGTTTTAACAATGCATCACTATGCTACATTGGATCAATACAGATATTGTGGTACAACAGGTAACCAGTCTGTAAGGGGAAACTCCAAAACTATGCTGTTGTAAGGTTTAGTTTAGTGTATTCAAACTGCAGTAAGTTCTGACATAGCTTAGCTAAAAGCTCTGTATAATGGAAGATCTGGAAAATTGGTATCAAAATGATGACTCTTGATGAGACATAAAGAAAACCTTTCACAGTCACTGTGTCTCAGCCTAATTCAACAGTACAGGAGGATGTTGGAGCAGCATGATGTCTAGCACTCAATCACAACAATCAAAATCCCAAATTCATAACAACGCTGTTCATCACTCCAGTAGAGCTCTAAGGACTCTGAAAATATATTCAAAGGAGATCTAAAGTTCTTATTTTTACCCTAACAGAATTGATTTTCCTTAATATTGTCACCCATGATCTCTATGTTTGACATACGACCAGTATAGCTGGTGGTGGGCCACTTCTCTGCAACAGAGTGATTATTAGGCAAGACAAAGTGAGCTTTTAGATATATATTTTTAAAATCTGCTTTTTTACATTCCCAAAATAGGGCTCTAATATTACCCTCCAGAGAAGTGGTTGTGGATCTACTGTGTAATATGCACATCATTTGAAACTACAAAATCAAGCATCTCATTTGCTCAAATATCAAAACAAGACTTTAAAATGTTGCTGTTTTCTACAGAACTTTCAAGTAGAAATTAAAATGTCCCATCTGTCGAATAGCTCTTCAAAAGTCCATTAATATTTTTTAGAGCAGTCTGAACTATCACATTTTTTTTCAAACTCAGGTCATGACTGATAAATTACTATTTCCTTGCATACATACATATTATTACAGACATCACAGTTGAATTCTAAAACACATCGAACTGTAATGTATGTAATTCAGATTTTCTGCTTTCTGTTTACTGTAATTGTATGTCTGGCAAGGGGGTGCATGTTTCAATGCATGACCAGAAAAGGCTGCACACATCAGGGCTTCCTCAGAGTCTGATTAGACACCGCAAGAAACAAGTGTATTTTAGCTCAGCAGATATTTTGATTGGAGTCTCACGTTTCTGAAATGGACCATTGTGCATGTTATGTCTGTATCCGAACTAAATTCAAAATACTGTTGTATCACTTCATGCCAGGTCAAAACAAAATTAATAGGCTACTAATCAAAATTTCAGACACTTGGTTGGAAATGAAGTTGCTGCAATTATTCCAAATATATTCAGTGACTCCAGTAAACTCAATTATAACTACATGCATAGAAACATCCTGGCAAATTAGAATATATTTATCAGAAATGAAACATCATGAAAATCGGTCTTTACATACTTGTATATTGCTTATTAGTCCGCCAAGGAACACAGAGGAGTTATGCGACAATCAATGTTGGTTTGTCTGTCTGCCTGTCTGTTCACAACATTACTCAAAAACAGACCAATGGATTTGGATGAAATTTTCAGTGAAGGTCAGAAATGACACAAGGACCAAGTGATGCGATTTTGGCAGTGATGTGGCTTATAGTCTGGATCCACGGATTTGTTAAAGATTTCTGTATCATTGCCAGATGGCAGCATGGTGTCACTGTAACCATGACAACAAGTGAACACTACATCAGCTGCCTGCTGATGATCACATGATTGTGATCCTACAACAAATCCACCGCTGCCGACCACACATTTTGTAAAGCTATCATCCATCAGATATCATACGATGACTGAGCAGCCTTGGCTCAGTACTGCGCTCTCTCAGTGCTTTTCTTATTTTGTTCAAGTGGTAAACTGTTTTGAAGCGTAGTTCAACTAATTTTAAACTGAAGCTGCAAGGAAAGTCGCAAAGGCTGCAATTAAAGACGTACATTATGCAGCACATCTCACCGTATATTACTTGGGGGCAGAATGTACAATACCTGGATGCTGCTTCTGAGTTATGTATGGTCCACCTGTATCAATGTCAAAGATTGTTTATGTTTTCTTTATTTATTGGAAATACTTTATCTTTTATTATTACTTTATCTAAGTTAACACAACCGCAGCTTTTTTGTGATAATCGTTTTATCTCCTATGCCTGTAGAGAAAACAATGAATATACGTTTGAATCAATTCGTACCTTTAAGTTCTCATCACTGCATTAGAATATAGAGTAGTAACACACTTATTAACATGACTCACAGGCTGCCAAACTCATGATTTGTGTTGTACATCTGCAGTTCACTTGCAATCTCAACAGTATAATATGAAGGTAACCACAAGCTTATCACACAGTGGGAACATATCAATAAAAAAATAAAATAAATTTAAAAAATACAAATCAGCTATTCACTTAAATGGCAAACAATATTTTAAGGTACAGTCCTACTGACATATTCCATACTGTGCTGTTTAAATATTACCTCCCCCACACACCCATTATCTATAATCCATATTTAAAAGCAGCGATGAAGGCGTCTGGCTCATTACCAGGTGCCACATTAAATTGAGAAGTCATGCTGTGCGACGGCCTCGGGCTTCACGTTTGACAACTCTGACTCTAGTTAATCACCAGGACAGAGGAGCACTGGTTGCCGCACAGAGGGCAAAATCAAATATATCAGCACTCACACAAATGACACTGTCAGAAGAACTCATTAGTGCCATCAGATGTATTGATGAGGGCAATGAAATGCAACCTCAGGGTTTTCAAGGCCTATTGTCAAATTCATATTGTCAAATCTGCTCTGAACTTTAAAGAATTTATTACAGATACCTGTTTGACAAATCTGTTTTTACTTCTGTGGATCACCACTGGCAAAACACCAAAAGGGTCCATTAATCATTAGTGGAGAATTGTAACTACCTTAAGGGGCCTGCACTCACCTTTGAACACGAGAGGGAGGAGCAAAGACTCCATGTTTGGGTGGGCAGCTGAAGTATCTCACTCCTCCCACTGAGCCATCATTTTTACCACTTGGCTTGTCCAGTTCAACGCCCAACCAGAGTCCTGCACAGGCAGAAAGACAGACCAGAAACCAAAAAAAAAAAAAAAAAAACTGTCAAGGGACTACGTAAAATTGGATATCAAATGTGAATGAGGCATGCACCTTTAAAAAGACGCGAGTAAAGAAAGCTATGTATAACTAACTTAATGTTGGCAACTTATCAGATGTGTTAGCATCAAAATTTATGTTTGCTGAATAGACAATAGCTGTACACAACAGAGCCCTCAGCTGTTGATAAAAACACAGCTTCAGAAAGGGCGGTACTAGTTAACAATAACAAGTTCTCTAAATAATAATAAAATAATAATAATAATAATAATAAATTTTATTTATAATAAATTTTATTTATAAAGCGCTTTTCCAAAAACTCAAAGACGCTGTACATAAAATACAATAAGATAAAACAAAACTGTTAATTAAAATCAATAGATAGTAAAACAAGTTCAAGATAAAATACAGAATCACTTAAGGAAAGCAGATCTAAAAAGGTGAGTCTTTAAAAGGGATTTAAATGTGGTGAGGTTGGTGCAGTCACGGAGGGCATGGGGGAGTGAGTTCCAGAGTGTGGGGGCGGCAATGGCGAAGGCTCTGTCCCCCCAATGTCGCCGGCTGGTCCTGTGCGGGATGGAAAGGAGGTTTGTGTGGGAGGAGCGGAGATTCCTGGGGGGGGTGTAGGGGAGGAGCAAATCGGTAAGGTAAGAGGGGGCAAGATTATGGATGGACTTGAAGGTGAGGAGAAGCAGTTTGTACTGGATGCGGTGTGAAATGGGGAGCCAATGGAGGTTCTGCAGGACGGGGGTGATATGGTCGTGAGAACAGGTTCGGGTGAGGAGTCGGGCAGCAGAGTTTTGAATGAGTTGAAGTTTATTGAGAACTTTGGAGGTGGAGCCGAAGAGAATGCTATTGCAGTAGTCAAGGCGGGAAGTGACGAAGGCATGAATGAGGGTTTCAGCGGCTGAGAAGGAGAGGAAGGGGCGGAGACGGGCGATGTTGCGGAGATGGAAATAGGCAGTTTTGGTGATCTGATTAATGTGGGGTTCAAAAGTGAGGTTGCTGTCAAATATCACACCGAGGTTGCGGATGTGAGCAGAAGGAGATAGGGTGGTGTTATCAATGGTAATGGGGGGGTGGGGAAATGGTGTGAGTGATTTAGGTCCAATAAAGATGAGATCAGTCTTGTCGCAGTTTAGCAGGAGAAAATTTTTCCTCATCCAGGATTTAATGTCGGCCAAGCAGCTGGAGAGAGAGGGGAGGGTGGTGGTGGCGGTGGTGTTGGTGGAGATGTAGAGTTGGATATCGTCGGCGTAGCAATGGAAGTGTAGGTTGTGGCGGCGGATGATGTTGCCGAGGGGGAGGAGGTACAGGATAAAGAGGAGGGGGCCAAGGACCGATCCTTGAGGGACACCATGGGACAGGGGGGCGGTGGCGGATGTGCAGTTGTTGACCTTGATGAATTGTTGTCGATTTGTGAGATATGATGTGAACCAGGTGAGGGCGGTGCCGGTGATGTTAATGGAGGATTGAAGGCGGGACAGGAGGATGGAGTGATTGATTGTGTCAAATGCTGCAGAGAGGTCGAGAAGAATGAGGATGGTGACTTGTCCAGAGTCTGAGGAGAGGAGGAGATCGTTGGTGACCTTGAGGAGAGCAGTTTCAGTGCTGTGATGAGAGCGGAATCCGGATTGAAAGGTTTCATACAGGTTGTTGGAGGTGAGATGAGTTTTCAACTGGGCAGCGACGACACGTTCTAATGTTTTGGATAAGAAGGGGAGGTTGGAGATGGGCCGGAAGTTGTGAGGGGAGGTTGGATCCAAACCAGGTTTTTTGAGGATGGGGGAGACAGAGGCGAGCTTGAGGGGTGAGGGGACACAGCCAGTACTGAGGGAAGTGTTGATGATGTTAGAGATGAGGGGGGAGATAACAGGGAGGCAGTTTTTGAGGAGGTCAGTGGGGATGGGGTCCAGGCAGGATGTGGAGTTTTTAGTTCCAGTGATGAATTTGGGCAGGTCCAGGGGGGAAACGGGCGAGAAGTGGGCCAGGGGGGGAAAGTTCAGAGGGTTTGGTGGAGGAGAGGGGGGATCAAGTGAGGTGGGAGAGGTGACAAGGCTGCTGTGGATGGAGATGATTTTGTTATGGAAAAAAGAGAGGAATAGGTTGCACTTGTCAGTGGTGAACGAGTTTGAGACGGTGTCCGGGGGGGCAAGGAGTTTATTGACAGTTGAGAAGAGGGACTTGGGGTTGTTGGAGCTGGTATTGATCAGGTCAGAGTAGAAAGTGGACCGTGCAGATTTCAGGGCGTCTTTGTATTGTTGGAGGAAGTCGGAGTAGGCTTGACGGTGAACTGTCAGGTTTGTTTTCTTGACAAGACGTTCCAGCTGTCGTTTATGGGCTTTCATGCGGTGGAGTTCGGGGGTGTACCATGGAGCAGAGTGGGAGAAAGTGACTAATTTGGATTTGAGGGGAGCAAGCTGATCAAGACAGGAAGAGAGAGTAAATGGAAAACTATCCGTCTTGTAAATGTCAACGAAACATTCAAAATTCCTATTTCACTGTGCTCACATTCACGGTAGAGTAAGTGATTCTGATACGATACACTTTGTCAAGTAGCTTCAAATGAAACTAATTTGAGGTGAACTTTAGAAATGTCACAAAAAGTTTCACAAGCTCATGTGAAATATGTGCCGTCAGGCTACCTTTTGCATGGCTATAATGAAGTAAGTATAAGAGGTCAGAAACAAAAACATTTTTTGCTTAAAAAAAAAAAAAAAAAACTCGAGGAAGCAAACAAAACTTTGAAATTAACATTTACTATTGAGATACTTCAAGATGCATAAAAAATGCATTATTTAAACACATCTAGAGTTTATCTCCTTAAGCCCTTGATGCCTGAATTTATTTGCAATTATGCAAAAAAAAAATTTGTGTTTTTGCTTTCCTGCTGATGTTAAATTAAGTGGAGAGTGTTAATTTGTCTATTACACATATAACAGATATATAAAAATAATAACAGATATATAATAATTTAGGTCCACTCCAACCGGTCCTACGACAAACCAGTGCTTGCAAAAGGTTCCTAGGTACGTACTGAATATGCACAAACCGGCACTGGGGGAATGGATACGCTGTCTCGGCTGCAGTCTGAATGAAAGTAGTACGTTGCGAATTCACCACAATCGGCATCAAGGGGTTAAGGTTTGTCTATTCTGTGTCTGCACCAAAAAAAATCCAGTGTTCGTACAAAGCTCTGTCTATAAATAAGAAAACACAAAGTGGATCAGATAGATCCATACAACACTGTTTCAGCATGTCCTGTGTATGCTGGAGCTCGTGCACAGAATGGAGAAAATAGGAGAGGAAATGGGGTAAAGTTGGCACTAGGAGCGAGAGGGAGGGTAAATCTGGCACATGCAAACCATCTAAACAAGCTAACTGGCTAAATATCATCACACTTTCTCCAGAAGAGAAAGCCTTTCAACCAACAACACTGTTACACTACAGCTTCCCATCTTTCCATGTCAGCTGGTGTTTGCTTTACATCTCAATTAAGCACAGCCAACATTTCACTGTACGCCACTCTAGCTTCCTGCATAAATAACTGTTTAGCTCTTTAACTTTCAGTCACTTTCCTGTAAAATGATGCTAATCTTTATGTGAAGAAGAGACTAAATTCTGAGCATCTTTCTTCTTTCTCTTTATGACTACTCAGACACCTTGCAAGTGCCAAATTAAGATATAGACAGAATGTTCAAAAGCAGTGACTTTACTGTGAAGTTTCAGCAAGAAGAGCTGCTTTTGCCTTTGGTATAGAGGTACAGTTCTCACTGAGGCTGAGATAACAGAGCATTCCTAACACTGATTTAAGACTATCAAAGGAAACTTAAGACTGAAATCCCTTCAAACGTGATTCTCAGTGGTGCAAGATACACTACTATTTATTCATACATGGCTGATGCCTGGGCAGAACTACTGCGTAAATATTAATGATTACTGTGAGCTATTTTCTGTTTGGGTTTCAATGGCTTTTGCTCAGCAGCAGCTTTTTTGAATCTAATTTTTCAAAGTATGTTGTCTGTCCAACTTAAGGTTTTCCACTGCAGTAACTTGTAACTGGAGTTGAATGGAGTTCTTGTAAGACGAAAGTGAAGAGCTTAGCAGAGCTTCACTGTATCTCTTTGTCCACAATGTCCCAATATACAGAATTTAAGATGAACAATTACATTTCAAGTTTTCACATTTCTTACTAGAAATCAATAGACAATGATCTCTCAAAAACAGGTCATTCATTCATATTATCTAACAGAAGACGACTGTTGTGGAACCAAAAAACTCAACCTTGAAAATGAACAATAATCTTTTTGTTAAGTTAAGAATGAAGCCCGCCAATTTTCTGTAGCTATGCTTCTTGAGTCATTAATGTGTATTTTCCTTGAAGACTCAAAAGAATTTCTTTTAGTTCTATGATCACAAGGTTACCTGAGCGGTGCAATCATTAGGATTTATTTGGACAGAAACCACTAGCTCTCCAGCTTACTGCCTGACTATAAATCTTAGGATATGTTCAGGAACATTCCAGAAAACTGTAGTAAAACCAAGTCTTTATGTTAGCTCTAAAAACAGCAAAGTAAAGGCAGACATGATTTATTAAAAAGACAATGAATGTTTTAGGTAGGCTTTGAAGTTTTTTTTGTTCAAGTTTTTCCCCAACCCAAGGTGCGGTATACCCAACACTGATATGTTTGGACCTTTTCTTGAGTTTAGTCTCCTTGAACCCTCATGCTTTTATCTGCTGAACCCTAAAACCATTTTATGAAGTAAGCTCTCAAACCTACTGAATCAGTATCCCTGCTTGCTACAGACAATACAATATTGTGTTAAATTGAACTGTAGGATATAAAACATTAAAAAATGTGACTTTAATAAGCATTTCCCCAAGTATTTTCTTTTATCTTTCACAGTAATAAATAATCCAGTTCACAGCAGTTTAAAACTTACTCTTTTCAGGAGACTTCAGGCTGCATGTTTTCAGATAAATTGAGCTGAATAACTCATCTTAATGATTCAAGCATGTGACGAGTGACGACTGACCTGGAGCAAAGCTGGTCTTTCCATAGAACTGGACCACACCAGTTCTCTGACCCACCACCAGGACCCTCTCCCCTATTCGCACCTCAGAGCCCTCACACAAGGAGCTGCTACCTGAGGGAGTTCGGCTTCGAAGACCTGAGAGGGAGATGAACAGAAATGTTTCTCTCCTGGAAAAATTATTTCTGTCAATCTGACATAATTACATGAAGATGATGACAGGAACATCTTGAAATAAACCGCTTCATTCAGTCAGTATTAAAACCAGGGGTGTCAAACTCATTCTAGTTCAGGGGCCACATACATCCCAGTTTGATCTCCAGTGATCCGGACCAGTAAAATCACAGCATAATAACCTATAAATAACCACAATTCCCAATTTTTCCTTAGTTTTTGTGCAAAAAAGTACATTCTGAAAATATTCACATTTAAGGAACTATCTTTCTACAAAACATTATGAACAAACTGAAATTTCTTAAGAAAAAGAAATTCAATTTCAATAACATTATGCCTCAGTTTTTCATTTACACATTACAACCTACAGATCACAGAGTTTACAAAGGAACACAACATTTAGTCACTGGCATATGGAACGGAAAAATATATATTGTACTTTAAAAAAGACAAAAAACAACAACAAAACAAAATATTGCAAAAATGAGACGCAAAGCGAAAAAAGCGAGAAACAAAATGACAAAAAAACGAGACAAATGACATGAAACAAAACAAAAAAGTGACAAAAAAACTGACAAAGAGTGACAAAAAATGGACAAACGAAAGAAATGACAAAAGCGTGAAACAAAACAACACTAACAATACACAAAACAATGAATAAAGCAAAACACAAAAATTAGACAAAAAACACAAGCGAGACTAACACAAATCGACAAAAACGAGAAACAAAACGACAAAAATGAAAGAAAAATAACAAGTCAGACAAAAGACAAAAAACAACAAAAACAAGATAAAATGTTCCAAACATAACACACAAAATGACAAAAGAACTATGAGCAACCTAGTATTTTAATTTATGATCAAAAAAATTCTCTTAGCCTAGAAATTATTGTAAATTTATAGTTTTACAAATTTACAAACTGCAGTTTCTCTGTAATTTTTACACTTATCAAAGTTGTCCAGTGGGCCGGATTGGACCCTCTGGTGGGCCGGTTTTGGCCCGCGGGCTGCATGTTGGACACCCCTGATTAAGAGCATGCAGTATATAAAGTGTCATAATGAGACCTGCAGCAGTTAGTGCTGTGGTGCCTGTAGAAGAGCGGAGCGCCGGTGAGGGCGTCATTCTGGGACTCGTGGAAACTCGCTCCCGTCGCTGCCTAGCGGGGAGGCGTTGTCTTAGCAGTGGACGAGGTCGGCTACCCGGGCCATGACGAGAGTCCAGCGAAGAGGACGAAGAGGACAGAGAGCGGGAGAGGACACCTGCAGTGTGAAGGATACAGAGGAATGAGTGACGGGAGGCAGGAATGAGTCATTTAGAGAAGGAACCCTACAAGCCACGTGACCAAAACACAAAGCCAGAAGTTTAACTAACAAAAGGAACTTACGCCAACACAGCCACAGCTTTGATAAGTGCACACACCAGGCTTCACTGGGACATGGTGAATGCTGTTGGCCATTCTGCTAAAAACAAACGTGTGGCTCGCCTCCCAATACTGAATCCACCATCCATCCATTTAGGTCTAGGGCTGCCACAAACGACGCGTCGACGAATCGCCTGAGCACGATACGTCATCAAAAGCGGAAGTAAGCGCGCAATGCAACGGAAATCACCGTCCGAGTGGAGCGCGGAACACGCATGTACATCCGCGCTGTATCGTGCATATATAGTATATGCACGATGCGGCGCGGATGTCCGCGCTGTATCGTAAACGCGGATGTCCACGCTGTATTGTGCGTATATAATATATGCATATACTATATATGCACGATACAGCGCGGATGTCCATGCGTGTTCCGCGCTCCACTCGGACGGTGATTTCTGTTGCATTGCGCGCTCACTTCCGCTTTTGATGACGTATCGTGCTCAGGCGATTAGTCGACGTGTCGTTTGTGGCAGCCCTATTTAGGTCAATATCAGGAACTCTTGTAATGCCATTGAAATAATGAAGTTCAGTCTATTATTCATGTTCCATTTTATCACTCTGTGACAGTACCTACAGCATCAGGATCCAGACAATTACCGCTATACTTTTCAGAAATCCAAGCAACTGTGTCATATCATTTTAAGGCGGCACAACTCAAGTGAGCTCATTTTTTTAGGTGTTCCATTACTGAGGTCCAACTACAGGCCAACATGCTGATCCTCTCCCAACTTGAGGGAATGAGACGGAGCAGGAGGATGCCCAGTTTCACTCTTAAGAAGCTATTTGAATGGCGGACCTCATTAAGCTTTTCACTTTCACAGACCTTCACAGGCTATAAGTTCATTAAGTGCCCAACTCTTGGAGGCTAATTGATTAAATCTGCGCCAAAGTGCTTTAAGAAAAAGGGAAGATTCAGCAACAAACAAATTGAAACGCAGATAGTGATGGGCAAGAAAGTTCTCAGCCTTTGCCAAAAGTTGTTTTCAGTTGTAAGCCTTGGCTAATGGGCTCCTAACAGTGGACGGCAATGGGTAGAAATAACAGTTGAGGCTGCTGATTCTGTCTTTTCTATCTGGATTAGAGGGGTCTGGGTTTCATCCACAATGGCTGTACTTGCAAATGTAGGAAACTACAGACAGGTGACAAATTAAAAGTAAAATCTGAACCCTTGACCCCTACAGTGACTGGATCCAATGGGTCTGCTATGTTGTAGGGGGAATTTTGCTTGTATGGTTTAGATCCACTTGTCCCCTGAGAGAGAGGGGTGACTGTAAATCAGTACATAATTGTTCTGAGTTGTCACCTTTATCCTGTAATGAAACATTTCTGTCATAATGGGAGTGGTCTCTTCCAGGATGTCCCATCTATAGAGCATGAGGGGTCATAGAATAGTTCAATATAAATATGTGACTCATATGCTGTGGCCTTTACAGTCACCAGATTTCAACCCAATGGAATATTTATGGAAAATTTAGGGCTGAAGAGTTAGTGCCAACTTTAAAGCACCAAATGGGGGAAAATGTTTTGCAGAATAGTGTCTCATTCCCTCAGTAGACTTCCAGAGGCTTGTAGAATCAATGCCAAGGTGCACTAAAATCATTTTGGAGGCACCTAGTTTGTCACCTGCCTTTATATGGAATTCTGTTTAATATTTTGTAACCACTGAAAAGACATTCCTCAGTCTAATCTGTTTTTACCATCCAATTACGCCTCAAACAAATGCATGTCTAATGTAGGATCAACAGCAATTTATCAAAGTATCCGTATGATTTATGAAAAACTGTACTGAACTTTTTTGTTTGAAAAGGCATTGCTGTTACTGTTGAATTGCCTACAGATGTTGGATTCAAGTATTAAGGTGCACTAATTAGACACAAGTGAGCGGCCAGGATTGAAATAATTATCATAGTGTAAATGAACAACCACAGATTAGACTAAATAGTGCAAACACATTCCCACAGCACATTCTCTGATACAAAGACTGTCAAAACCAGCTCAGCTACTAATGCAGTACCTGTCTTCATGACTGAGGTGTCTCCCTCTGTTTCTTGATTGGGACCAGGAGGGTATTTTTGATTATCAGGTGTTTTTTTAACAGAGAGAGATAAACCTTTCAACACACATACACACAAACACACAAACACACAAACACACACACACACACACACACACACACACACACACACACACACACACAAAAGAGAGACAGTAACGTCTGTTTAACACACACAGCAATACTCATCAGATTATAAGACTGATAAATAAAAGTCATGTTGACAACTAGAAAATTGTATTAAGATTATGTCATTTGAACAGTTAAATTAGCTGAATCTATTAGTCTGTCAGTATAATGTCTGTTGGTACCATGCTGCATTTGTTTAAGAATGGCCTGAGCGTTCTGATTATCAAATAAAAAGCTTACGCTGCACATGGACGTGAAAATAATGTGAACATAGATGGAGTGGTCTGCATGTAAAGTAGCCATCTAAAGCAAAAATAAGTAAATAAACTTATCCACATGTCAATCCATTATGTGGAAAGACAGTTGATGTCCATCAAGTCAGGAGAAACAAAGAGAATTGCAAATGAGGAAATTAAGAAGACGCACAGTGTGGCGTGCGTGGCAGAGCTAAAGGCAAGGACAAAAAAGCTACACTAAAAAGATAAAACACAAGAGCAGGAGAAATGCAAATAAAGGAAAGCATGACATTGTCGAGAAGCAGTGAAACAAGAATTACTGAAACACAATGAAAACATTTAAATATGCTGAGACAAGCAGTTACATGCACACAAAAGCCCAAGCGACAGAGAACACAAAAGTACTTCAAAAGGAATCTTGGTACCGACTCAAACTGCACTCGATGACAAATAACACTTCTTGCAAAAGTGAACATAACTGTGTTCTTTAACTAGTTTATAGCGACAAAACTTGATCATTTCAAAATATATATATCGTTTATGACTTATATTAAATCTACCATTAAACTGACAAAAGCCTTTTAGAGTCAGTTTTTCAATATGTATTAAAATTAACATCCATATATCTACGCAGATTTACGGAAAAGATTAAAAAATGAGGATTCAATACATACATTAATCTGCCAGAAAAACTGTCTAAAACCACTCTCAAGTCATTAATAGGTCTGTTAAGTTTAAATATTATATTGCTCTTTGAAAAGGTGTTAGAAAAATCTCAAACCCTCCTGGTATTTATTGATTGCCGTTTCTGTTCACATTTAGAGGGAGCTGGGAAACGCTCTCCTCAGAGCCGGAGTTGTCTCTTTCCTTTGAACTCCAAAGAGGAGACTAAATTCTACCGTAGAATACCAAACATTTCTTGTCACTTGACCTTTAGCTTGCAGGGACCTCCTGGCTCTATCTATCCTTTCCACAGACTGACGTTCAGTTCAAGTGGCAGACTGTGGCAAACACTGAGGCTTCATGAATCAAGCAGTGGTGCTTTGTGAGGCTGTCTGTTCCCCCCGTCCTTTGAGGCCGGAGTTACAGTTGACACACACTAATAGGGGCCAGCCTGGCATTCTGCTGTCTCTGGCTCTCCTGGTTAGTGAGACGAGACAGTTCCACAATGACCCATCAAATCTATAGATAAACACAAGCAAACTGTCTGCACTGCTGATCCAATGGGACAGTAAAACACAGCTGTCTCGGAGTCTGAGCTGTCCAAGGCTCACAAAAGCCCTGAAAAGGTGTTTGGTCATAAATTTGTCTAGTTCTTGGACTGTATAGAAATGCAGACACACATGCCCTCACATGCATTGCACACCACACATAAACGCACACACACCTTATGATGAATGGCTGCCAAGTTATTCAGCCTGTCTATGCCCTAGTTATTAAACCCTGCTTAATTGGACTATCAATCACTGAATTCCACAGGACTTCCTCAGGTCCACTATTCCAGTAACGCCCAGATCGTTTGGCCTTCAAAACCTTTGAATATATCACCACCACAATAAAGATAAAAGTGGCAAGAATCACAAAAAGCATACCAAGACAAGGTTTGTAAAGTGTTCTGAGGTGACTGGACTGTAGCTATCATTAGTCAGGAGCTGAAGATGTGGGCATCCAAGGACTGAGAGAGCAAGGTCTTGTCAGCAGTCTAATTTATTCATTGTCTGTTGGCACTGGTTCAGAATACAATTTTCAAAGTATTCAAGAAAGATTAATATGAAAGTACAGGTGCAATAAATTCTGCTATGCAGTGACATAGCTCATACAAGATAGGAAATTTTAGAAAGCCTCTTTTTAGCACAAAAGCTGGAGTCACGACTCCACCTGATGGATTCATCTGAACACTGGAATGACCTCACTCCATAGTAGGCTAAAAGCCTGCTGTGACAGAATGAAAACAGTCAGTATGGGCATCCATTTTAGGATCTAGAATAACTGTGTTCCCACAAAAAATACCATTATTACAGCAGCAATGATTATACACTAAACATACACAGGTATTGCATATGTGATGTTGTTATTTGTGAGATCTATAGTACTGGAAACAACAACTTTGGCAATGTAATAATCAAAGGTTCTAGGATATTTAAGTTATACAAGCAGAGATAGCCCCTTACCATCAACTGGGCACCAAAAGCATATTAAGTTTAAACAATCAGAGTACAAATTACCTTTGGTGATGTTTAGGGGACTGGCTTGTAACGTTTGAAGACCCTCCTCAGTTTCTTACCTTTAAGACGGAATGTGCTCAGAGAGAGCCAAAACCAGATCTGGTTAAAGTGCAAAACTGTAGGCCTATTTCCAAGTTATAATACGTTGTAAAATGCATTAGAAAGAGTCCAGGGTGTTTTTTTCAAAGTTACACACTACAGAAACGGGTCTCCCTGATGTGACAACTGACTTATTACTGGCTGCAGGATCTGAATACTGCTCTGTCTTAGTGCTGGTAAACCTAAGTGCAGTCTTTGACACTACGGAGCATAAAAATGTGATTAAAAGACTATGGAAACTGGCAGGAATTACTGGAGTGCCTCTTTTCTGGGTATCTATTCATGCTGCAAATTTCTTCTCTCTGTACATACCAGCTCTTGCACACATCATTCAGCAACACAACATCTTGTTACGCTGTTTCAAAAGTGTTAAACCACATGTGATAAACCACATCAACTGAACAATCTACCCACACCACACTCTTGTTTATCCAGTGTCAAGAACTGGATTGCAGCTAACTTCTTTCACTTTAATAGGTTTTAGGTTTTGATCTTTTGCCTAGAACATCAAACTGCAGATACAGCTGTCCTTTGGTTCATTTGGTACCAATGTCAGGTCTGTGGTAAAGAACCTTGGAATGGCCACTTATCCGTTCACCAGAAATACCACCCAAACTAGGAAACATCTCTAAGATAAGTTTCAGTTTTAATGACAGAGAAGAAGTCACGCATGCTTTTAACTTTTAACCCACTACCGCCTATGTCAGGCCCCTAACATCACCTTAAGCTGTTCACTGACCAGACTGAAAACCAGCTGACTGTTCAGCTTGACATCAGGAAACTCCTCTGCAGCTTAAAGTTACCTAACAAAGACATTGTTGGGTAAAGGCCATCCTTTTTACAAGTTGGCCTATACCCAACAATGTCTCCCGTCTCCATTTACGAAACACTTCTAGATTTGATTTTCAACCTTATGGTCTTTTATTTACTTTACTTTGTTTTCATTGCAAAGGTTACTTCAGCTTGTCTTAGTAAATATCATTCCTGTTTAACTATATTCAACACTTATCTCTTAAATTATGAGTTTGTTCTTTTGTCAGTACTCTATGTGTTTTATATTAAATTATTTGCCATTATTATCATTAATATTTGTTGATTTTGTTTACATACGTGGTTATTTCCTGAATTCGAGAGGTTTTATGAGCATTTAGCTTTTTGATCTATATTTTACTTTTCTATATGTGTGAAATTACTTCTCATGTTCCCAGACATTGTAGGTTCTACAGGAGCGAAAAATACCTTGTGCTAAAGCTTGAAAAGAGCTGTATAAAGAAAATTTTTATTACTCCACCAAGAAACACTTATGTGACAATCGGCATTTGTTTGTCTGTCCGTCTGTTAGCAACATTACTCAAAAACAGATTATTGGATTTAGAAGAAATTTTCAGGGAAGGTCAGAAATGACACAAGGACAAGTGATTAGATTTTTGCAGTGATGCAGCTTATAGTCTGGATCCACAAAAGATTTCTCTATCGTTGATAACAGCAAGGCGTCACTGTAACTATGACAACAAGCGAACACTACGTCAACTGCCTGCTGACGATCACATGATTGTGATCCTACTACAAATAGGCCGCTGCGGACTTATTGGGACTTAGCCGTCAGAAATCATACAAGGAATGAGCAGCCTTGGCGGAGGACTGCGCTCTACGAGTGCTTTTCTAGTTACTTTTGTCGGAGTTTGTTTCACTCTAGATCCTCCATACTACAAAATAAGCCAATAAATATTTAGAGTCATTCAGAGTATGTGTTAGTAGCCCTACTGTAGAAATTTTAAACATGTTATGTTAAACATAAAGCATACTATTTTACTGTGCACAATAATAATATTAGTTGCATAACAGACAGAGAGAGATGGAGTAGCTGGTCATCAGAATATCACACTTTATGTGATGTAATCCAGTTAGTGGAGAATGGGTAGGGGGATGCTATTTTTTTATTAAAAAATATGGACAAGCACAGGCCTCTGCTTCTATTGATACTAGCACTCTAAGCTCCCTGTGTCTCCTAAATGCCCTCAAGTGAGTGCACTTCAACACTTCTTCAAACAATATTAGAAAGCCATTAATGGAACTAGAGTTGTCATTCTGCTGCTTGGTCTTTGTAAGGCTCGTATGGTTCTCTTGATTTTTTTTTATATGACATGTGGTTTATATAAAGTATCCCTGGACTGCTCCAGGGGATTGGACATGAGATTATCTGTGATGTCTTTTTCTTCTGCATTCACAAACGTTCATACTTCTACACCTTAGTGCCCATTTATATTCACTGTCTGTGCAGTTTGTTGTGAATTGATAAATTTAAGTCTTCTTATCACGGTAAATTTTTGCAAGCTATTCTCCCAAATACTTTTGAGCCTCACCTTGTGACAATGTTCAGTGAACGTGACAGGACAGCAGCACAGCTTCAGTTATGAGAGCAGAGCCAGATGGTCCAGTGTTCAACTAGCCATAGCTCTCTGAACAGACAGCTGTTAAAGTGTTTGTCAGATGTATCATATGAATGCTTTGTAGGACTTGACAGAATACCCACACATTAAATACATGTTCTGACTAAGCAGTAGGACAGGAACCACTTGTTCTTTACCTGTGTTAATCTTGGAAGTGATCCGGGACAAGTCAATGCGACGAGGGGGGCGGATGGGTGTAGACGTCTTTGTGGTGCTGGTTTTAAGCCTTTCTGAAGGTTTGCTTATCTTGGACAGGGGAGCAAAAATGCCTACAAAAAAACATCCGAAAAATCTGTTATGTTCACAGAAGTCAGGAGACTATAGGTGACACCAAGACATACAGAAATGCTAAAGAAAATTATTAAAAAAAAAAAAAAAACAAAACAGTATAACACACATTTCAGGAAACACATAAAATTACTGACTGAAAGGGCAAAGGTAATGTTCTGGGGTTAGATAAAGTATCACTGAAAAAGGGACTGGACCATTAAGTCCTTCAATCAATGAGAGTTTTTAAACAAGAAAAGCACTGAGCACAGTACTCCGCCAAGGCTGCTCAGTCGTATGATTTCCGACCAATAAAATCTTAAAACAATTCGTGGCAGCTGATGCTGTGTTCACTTGTAGTCATAGTTACAGTGACAGTGTGCCACAATGATACAGAAATCTTTAACAAATCCGTGGATCTGGACTATAAGCCGCATCACTGCCAAAACCTAAGCAAGTGGTTATTGTGTCATTTCTGACCTTCCCTGAAAATTTCATCCAAATTCATTAGTCTGTTGTTGAGTAATGTGGTGCATAGACGGAAAGATTCGCGTATGCCGATCGTCACATAACTCTGCTGCATTCCTTGGTGGAGAAATAACAGTCTAATGTAATATACTGGAAATAATTCTAATTAAAAAATGTCTGAGGGTACTTTCCTATGCTTTTCCCCACCATCGTCATCATCCAGCACACAGTCTACCTACTTCTAACACATACTAGATCACAGTAATATTAACAATCAATGAATCAACTAGAAAAGCATTTAGAGTGCAGTATTCCACCAAGGCTGTTCAATCCCTCATATGGCATTATCAGAAATGCAGCATTTGTTTATTAGCTATTGATGATCAGAAATCACAGCAACATAAAATGTAGTCATTTAATATAGATGTACCCACAAACAAAATGACCTTGTGCTGGGCACAGGCGTGTGTTATGCATGTGTACGTTATGTACAGATACCGATGGTCTCCGATGTTAACATCGGAAACCAACAAACAAACGATGGATCAAGGAGGCCATCGAGATCGGGAAGCGGGCGAGCTGCTCCATGAACCGGGACGAGGGGGCCTACACCCTCTAATACCTGGGACTCCATCCTCCAGGGACCACCGGACGGTGGGGGGCGTGGCCGGTCTGACAGATTCTGACAGATCTGTCAGACCGGTCACCTGATAAAAAGAACACGTCAGCACACGTCAGATGATGCTCTGAAGAAGACTGCAGATGCTGTTGAAACATGTCAGCTAAGGTAAAACCATCTTATCTTTGATTTGTCGGTGTAAAAGAAATAACGTTATCCTATGGAACAGGTGGGGGTTTAGGCAGTGCGTTTGCTCTTTAACCCTCCCGTTGTCTTCATTTACAGGCACCAAAAAATACTGTTTTCTTGTCTGAAAAAAATCCAAATATTCAATAAAAAAAATCCCCAAATTTCGGAAAATTTGCAAAACTTTTAGGAAGAAAATTCCAATAATTCCTTAAAAGTTTCGCTTAAAAATTTTATTTAAAAAAAAAAATCCCCCAAATTTTGCTAGAAAATTCTTATATTTTCAAAAAATGAGTAAAAATCTTCCAAAAAAATCCTAAAAATATCTAAAGTGACTACACATATCAGTTAAACTTCTAATATTTTCTTAAGAACATTCACAAAAAGAATCAACAAAAATCCAGCGAAATTCGCTTGATTTTGGTTGATTTTTTTGTGAATGTTCTTAATAAACATTTTTTAGCCTCTTTTTTCCACCAAAAAATGTTCAAAAATTTCCCACAAATGTTGAAAATGTGGATATCAGAAGTTTTACTGTGAAAATATTTATTTTTTCCACAATTTCAAACTTTAAAACGGGTCAATTTGACCTACAGGACGACACGAGGGTTAAGCACTATGGCATGACTTACCATGTGTGATTCGACAGGTGAAATATTGAACCCCTGCTACCGAGCCATCATTCTTTCCTTCTGGTTTGTCCAGCTCCACTCCAGCCCAAAGTCCTCCAGAGAACTCAGTACTGCCACAGAATCGCAGGGTTCCCACCTGCAGATACACATTTATGCACCACAGAAAGTCAAAATACAAAAACTAGACATGCATTCAAGAGAACTGGTCAGCATACCAAGCACTGTGTGAAGTAACTTCATCTTCATGTCATACAGTGTCAAGAGCAGAACCTCAATCAGAAATTCAGCAACATTTTAATAAGTCTATCTATAAGTCTTTAATAAGTACATCCATTAAAGTAGCAGTAGAGAAAAATAAAACAAAGCCTGAAAATGAGCTAGGAAGTGGAAGGAAGATACAAATTTTGATTAGCCAAGCTCTACAACCTGACACACAGCGATTCTCCTCTCAGTGTGGCACAAAATACGATTAATGACTCATTCTTCTCGAGAAAATGCATGGCTGGGGTTGGAATTAGTATTTCCTTATGCCACCCCATGTCTCAGTTTAGGTCTAAGCCAGTGATTCTCAAATTTTTTTCTGTCGGGCCCCCCTTCAGAGGACAAAAAACTTTCGTGCCCCCCCCAATAACTTTGTGCGTATATATATATATATATATATATATATATATATATATATATATATATATATATATATATATATATATATATATATATATATATATATATATATATATATATATATATATATATAAACTGTGAAAACATGAATATGCAGGGCTGTGTTATTTTATCTGATTCCATTTTGTTGTTTTTCTCAGGGGTGTCAAACTCATTTTAGTCCAGGGACCACATAAATCCAATCTGATCTCCAGTGGGCCCCACCAGTAAAATCACAGCATAATAACCTATAAATAACCACAACTCCAACTTTCCCCTTTGTTTTAGTAAAAAAAAAAGTACATCCTGAAAATGTTCACATTTAATGAACTATCTTTTTACAAAATATTATGAACCTGAAATTTCTTAAGGAAAACAAGTTCAATTTCAACAGTAGCCTGTTATGCCTCAGTTCATCATTTACACATGCATTGTAACTGCCAGATAACAGTTTATCTACAAAAACACAAAACATTCAGTCACAGGTATCTGGAACTGAACAATCTAGTATTTTACTTCATGATCAGAACAACTTGTCAAGTTCTAGAAATTATTTTAAATTTACAGTTTTACAAATTTACAATTTACAGTTAATGTTGTGATTTTTATCATTTGTAAAGTCGTCCTGCGGGCCGAAATGGACCGTCTGGTGGGCTGGTTTTGGCCCACAGGCCGTATGTTTGACATTGCTGGTAAAAAATAATCGGAGCAGATGAGCCGAGTATGTGACGTGATCAAGTACGCTGGTGTTCCGACTGCACATTAACGATACGTTCTCCCGTTCTCGGGAGTCTGTACTTCGGAGTCTGAACGGCCAGTGCATATACCATAGATATATATAGAAGATCATTATTATTAATAATATATTTTTTTTTATATCTATTGCATATACAGTCTATGGGCCAGCACAATTTCAGTATTGTTGTACGCCGCGAAAAACAGGCCGACGTTAAAACAATAGTTCAGCTAATTAGTTCCGCGTTGAAGGACCTTTTCCTCCCAGTCGCCCGCACCCCCCCTGACATGCCTCTGTGCCCCCCCAGGGGGGCGCGCCCCACTATTTGAGAAACACTGGTCTAAGCAAACAGAGACATAGGCTGGCCTGGTATGGCCTCCAAGCAAAGTCAGAATGCAGCACACACTGTAGACTGCAATCACACGAAACAATTGTTTCTGTGTAGGGAGGATTTTAAGGGCCCCAATTGCATGACAAGGGCCTTCTGATTGTGGTCAGTGTGTTTTTTTGTTTTTTTTGTCAGATGCGTACACAAACGATGACTGTATATCCATTAAGAAATGGTGGACAAGTATTGCCATATATTAGGTGCAGATGGACATGTCATTACATTTTCATGCACCTGAGACTCATGAATATGGTATTTAGAGAGAAGATGAAAATGAAAATATAACAGTCATCAGACAGCTGTGTTTTATAGCACACTCTGCTTCTTTATAATGCTACTTATTTTCAATATGAAAGGCAGATGTGTACATACAGTGGTGTAAAAAAAGTGTTCGGATTCCCCATGCACTTGTGAAATATTGCATTAAGAATCACTCTTAGGTCTTCAAATGCAATTTCCTTTAGTTCAGTCACAGCCAAAATACGAAACAATTCCTAGGAAAAAGCCATTAAAAACTTAAAATTCATTCGTTCCATAAAAATGGATACGAATTTTTGAGTATTGGGTCATTTTGGTACCAGTGATCTACTAATGAAGGTTGTGCTTTTTACAAACACACACAATTTTTGTTGCTGTGCTTCATGTCTATATAAAGCCAGCACAGGGACAAAAATGGCTAAAGCAAGGAACCTAATGCAGGAAACACACCTGAAGATACAGATTCTCAACCAAGGATACATTTACTGCCAGACAGCCAGGAAGTGCAGATGCAGTCCTTCAGCAGTTGGATACACGCTGCAGAAATACAGACGAACCAACAGCTTGGAAGACAAACCAAGATCTGGGCATCCAAGGGTTTCTTCAGCAAGAAATGACTGCATCCTGATCTGTATGTGCAGGAAAACCACCAAAGGACATCACAGGAGCTTCAGCGGCAGTGGTCAAACCAACCTGGTGTCTAGTGTTCCACCCACACTATACGGGGTCGACTTTTAGATCGTGGCTTAAGGTCCTACAAGGCTGTCAAGAAGGCCTTTTTGGGTTTTAAACAGGAGGCGTCAGAAAAGTTACCACAGGGATAACTGGCTTGTGGCAGCCAAGCGTTCATGGTGATGTCGCTTTTTGATCCTTCAATGCTGGCTCTTCCTATCATTGTGAAGCAGAATTCACCAAGTGTTGGATTGTTCACCCACAAATAGGGAGCGTGAGCTGGGTTTAAACTGTTGTGAGACAGGTTAGTTTTAGCCTACTGATGATGTGTTGTTGCAATATCAATTCGGCAAGTCCCAGCGTCGTTGGGCCCAAGCACACAAGAGCTGGACAGTAAGGAACGGGAAGAAGATTCTGTGGTCAGATGAGTCCAGTTTCCAGCTTTATCTTCCTCCTGCTAATGTGAGGGTACGCAGAAGGCCAGGAGAAGCATTATCTCCTACATGTACAGTACCTACTGCCAAGCATGGTGGAGGCAGTATCATGGTTTGTGGATTCATGAGTGCTGCTGGTGTTGGTCATCTCGCTGTCTGTGATGACACATTGAACTCTGTCAAGTATTCTACCATTCTCCAAACCCACATGCTCCTTTCTACACGTGCTCTGTTCTGTGGAGGTCAAACTGGATGTTTCTACCAGATAATGCTTCTTGAACACATTCAGGACCAGAAGAACTTGGCTGCAGGAGCTCAGTATCCAGGTCTTAGAGTGGCCAGATCAATGCCCAGACATGAGCCCCATTGAGAATCTGTGGTGGATTATCAAAAGGTCTGTGTCAAAGAGTAAACCAAAGAATTCAGAAGAATTAAAAGCAGTAATTCAAGAAGAGTGGGACCAGATGTTCCCTCAACAGTGTGAAAGACTTGTGGGGAACATCCAGCCAGGATTAGAGCTCTACTGCTGCTAATGGCAGGACTACTGAATATTCATTTGATGATGTGATGGTTTATTTATTTTTTGTTCAGTTTTGAACACGTTCTGTTATTTGTTGACTTTGATGCCGACAATGTTGAGAACTGACATATTGAAACTGTCAAGCATTTAGTTTTGTTAGTTTTTCTTGTAAACAATAAACAAAATATCATTTGTATTTGTCTGTGTCTGTCTAATGCAGCCACACCGTTTGAAACACAAAAAGATTTTTCCACAAATATTTCATTGGAATATCTGAGATTGTCTAAAATTTTAAGGGTGTCATAAAACATTTTTCCACCATTGTATGCGTGCTTGTTGCTATTAATTCTTTTCCCCTATGAAGCATTCCTTCACAATGAACCACTGTGCAAGGCTTACCAGTACACTGAAGCAGAACTAGAAACACACTATCTCTACTACTTTGTACTAAGACCAGCAACATCATTTGTGTTATCAGTTAACCGTCGTCCCACACTCTGAGTTTGATTTGTCTCCAAGCTACACATTTGCACAGTAAATCTAAAAGTCCTTAAAGCCAGTGTTTACCTTGACAGATAGATGGATCAAATTCAGACATCTCTCAGCCAGGAAAGACCCACCTGAAAAGCTGGTTTGTGAATTATTTTAAAATTTGATTTTCCTTTAAAAGCATTAAAATGTTAATAACACCCATCTTTTTACCATATTATCTCTTTTATTGCACCATTTAAAGGCTCCATTCAAATGGAAAAACTCTTAAGCCTGAAGAGCAGAAACCCATGATCTAATAAGTTCAATTTTCAGAACCAGTTTGTCACAAAAGGGGGGTTATTTTAAAATAATTACAAAGCTCTTTTGATATTTTAGGAGTCCAGAAAAACAAAACAGTGTTTTTCAGTACCATTGTAACTGTACAAAATTTGTCTTGCATTAAGGCTGAGGGAATAAGAGCACACTCATATTTTGTCCCTCATTAAGGGGATTTGGGAAAGTCTAAAGATACAGGGTATTGTACGCTGTAATCCAGATTGTAAGCCCCTTGAGACAAATTTCTAAGTTTTAATGCTGAGCTGTATAAATAAACACACTGTTCAAATGAACTCTACAAATTGCATAAAGGGTAAAGATGTCACTGCAAAACAGCTGTGTAAATTTCACTACTTTCAACCAAGCACTGGGGTACTATTATAAAGAATGCATGAATATAGTGTAATAGATGGCAAGAAGTAACTAAATACAATTTCACCTTGAGACTTTGAAATAATGAACCACAATGTAAAATACAAGTTCATGTCTTCAAGCACAAATAGACTGTGACTACTATAGAAAAAGAGTATCCCACCACTAAGGATTCAAATCTCTATCATTATTTGTTATTCTTTATTATTCTGGTAGGTACCATGCACACTACACTCTCAGAATGGGAACAAAGACTTTCAGCAAATGTACCATTATGTGACAACCGGTGCTACTACCAAAAGTACAAAACAGAGCTATAACTGCCATAGATTTGTCTCTGGAGAGGAAAAATGAAAAAAGACATTTCTCAGTATTAGTGATATTGAAGTACCTTTGACTGCCATAAAAGAGTCTGACAATATTTTGTCGACAGCACAGTACTGGATGTCTCTTTTACCTGCTTTGTTAGGTCACAGTACAGTAGATTCAGTTCAGGATGGAGTGTGTCTGTGTTGCAGTCTTATGACTGAAGGCACACACAATTCAAACATAAAGTACAAATAAAAAGTACAAGTTTCTGGAGTTCTTGCTCAATTTGGGAGAAGAAGCACCATGTAACAAACTGTCAAAGCTCAACTGTGCCATGAACATAGTGTGAAAAGTGAATTTTACTCAACCTATGGGGCTAAAATTCCACTTCTAAAATGTGTTTCCTGTCAAAATGATTACACGTGCCTTGCACCACCACAGTAAAGTTGGGTGGTCAGGGTGATCAAAAATATGGAAGAATTTATTTGAAGTAGCAATTTGGCAAAAAAAAAAAAAAAAAAACCCAAAACAAACAAAAAAAACGTTGCTGAATAAATTGTCCTCTACCAGCAGCAAAAGCCAAACTGACCCCTTTAATCAGGCTCACAAAAATATGTAGACCAGTTAAAGGATAACTTGTGGCCAAAAGAGTAAACAGTTTGCAATAAAGAATACTAAATACAGGTTAGAATTTCTTATTTGTGCTCATTACACATTTTCACTACTATAAAAGACTCAGCCATGCCAGCTTTGCACAAAATTAATTGTGTGAGAGTCAAACAATAGTGAGTGTTTATGATCCACAGGCCCAGGGGATGAGCGTGATCATTTTTAGAACTTTCAGAATTGGTCCCAGACATTTAACAGTAGATTAACTGGAGTTAGCTGAACTTGAACATGCCCAGATAGATGTTGATGATATGCCAGAAAAAAAAACTGACTGTTGGAAGGATGCCAAAAGGGTGTTGCTTAGCAACTGGAAATGATATTTTCTTGGTTGATGGTTGTAATAATTGTAGAAAATAGAACCAAAGCCTTTGTCTTTGGTTAGGATAAACCACTGCACCACTGTATGGCTCTGATCTAAGCTGACTAAAAGAAATGCCTTTTATTGTTATCTGTTATTATTGCTTGACTGATTTTATGTTCTGCACTTGTTAATAAGTAAGGGTGAAATGCAGTATACAACAGAAGTGAGTATAACCCTGTGCAATATCAAAAGATTCCAAATTGTATCACCTTTCAATAACTGCACTATTTTTGGGTTGACAAGCAGAGCATTTTCCTCCTGTGAAAATTTAGAAAGCCTGTACTGAAAATCCAGGTCCTAAAACAGAAACTCAGGGCAACAAAAGTGAAGAAAAGCACTCAGAGAGTGCAGTACTCCACCAAGGCTGCTCAGTCGTATCACTTTTTGGACAGTTACAGGAAAGGTTTGTGTGAGGCTGTTGTCAGCCTAATGCAGTGGTTCTCAAAATTCTTCTCAGGCCCCCCTTTGGAGGACAAAGATCTGCGTGCGTGCATGTGCGTGCGTGTGTGCATGTGCGTGCGTGCGTGCGTGCATGCATAAACTGTTTTTAGATTGAAATGTGAATATAGATGGCTGTGTTATTTTATCTGATTCCATTTTGTTGTTTTTCCACAGTAAAGATCAGGGGTGTCAAAATCATTTTAGTCCAGGGGGCCACATACAGCTCAATTTGGGCTCAAGTGGGCCCCACCAGTAAAATCACAGCATAATAACCTATAAATCCCCACAACTCCAAATTTTTCCCTTTGTTTTAGTTCAAAAAGCTACATTCTGAAAATGTTCACATTTAATGAATTATCTTTTTACAAAACATTATAAACACCCTGAAATTTCTTTATAAAAACAAGCTCAATTTCAACAGTATTATGCCTCAGTTTATTATTTACACATTACAGCTTACAGATCACAGTGTCTACAAAGGCACAAAACATTCAGTCACAGCTGTCTGGAACTGAGCGATGTAGTATTTGACTTTATGCTCAAAACAACTTGTCAAAGTCTAGAAATTATTAAAATTTACAGTTTTACAAATTTACTGCCTTCTCTGTGATTCCCTGTAATTTTTTACCCTTTGCATTTCGCCCCCGTGGGCCGAAATGGATCATCTGGCGGCCGTTTTTGGTCAGCGTGTTTGACACCCCTGGTAAAAATAATTAGAGTAGATGAGCCGAGGTGGTGACCTGATCAAGTATGCCGGTGTTCCAATTGCACATTAACGATGCGTTCTCACGTTTTCAGGAGCCTGTACAGCACAACGACCAGCACAGTTTGTGCGCCGCGAAAAACACGCCGGCATTAAAACAGTAGTTGAGCTAATTAGTTCCACGTAGACGGACCTTTTCCTCCCAGTTGTTCGCGCCCCCCTTGTCAAGGGCTTGGCACCCCCCACTATTTGAGAAACACTGGCCTAATGCAAGAATAACTGCTGGACACTGATTGTTAGCTGTCTTAATTTGGATTATCAGAAGATAAAGCCTATTTTTCCTGCTACTTTTATGCTGTGTGAACATGTGGTAGAAGAAAATACAAAATACTGCATATCCAGTTCTTCCTGTTGGACTCTGCAGATAGATTGTTTTGCTGGTAGTAAGTGGGAGGAACACTACAAATATCACACAGTTGGCATATTCAAAATGTTATTTTTCAGCAGGCAATCAAATGCCATGAATATGTTTGTACTCTTTCATTTTCATTTGTGTATTATGGCATCTTATTTTCTCAGAATTTCTTCCCAAATGTGCAAAAAATGACAACAACTTTGAGCCTATCATTAACAGCAACAGATCGCAATTACTGTACCATTTACAGAGCACAGCATCTTTTGGGGCGCACCATAACTATTTTGAAAGTAGCATAGTCAGAAACAAAACCAAATGGAAATTGCATCATTGCAACCACAACAATTATACAGAAAGCATCCAAATTCATTTACTGGTATATCAGCTAATTGTCTCATTAGTGACTTAATGTGTTTTACATTATAGGAAAAGGATGTGGTGGCATTTGTTTTGTCTGGAGCTGTAAAGCTTGGCCCATCTGAGTTGGCTGAATTTAACCCTTAACTCAAAGTTAGTTATATATTCCCGTATTACAGCCCGACTGCCTGCTGCTAGGGCACAGTGTCTTTCTAAATGTTTGCTCATCTGAAGTCAGCTAATTATTGAGTCCTAATTAGAGGGTTGCAATACTTCCTTCCACTGTATGACTTTTAGATATGACAGGGGACAAAGTTTCATTTTCCCAGAAACATCTTGGCACAGCTCTATAAAAGGCTGAAAATGCTACATCTGAAAGAATAGTGAAGATCACTGCTCCTGCACTTTCTTAGCGACATGCAACACACCTTCTGTCTGGCTATCACCACACGGTCACCCAGCCGAATTCCCATGGTGGCTAGCTGTATCCTGGCTTTATCAGAGAGACCAGGAAGGGACTGGGCCTGCAGAGTCAGGGGCAGAGGGGAGCTGGGTCTGGGTAAAGCCTGTCTCAGCAAAGTCCGGAGCTCTTTAGCCATGGCAGCTGCATCTGCCATCTCCAAGGGCATGTCGAGGGGGTCAGGCACCACGTCTGCTGGACACTGCCCTTTTTCATTCTATAGAAGACAGGGAAAAAAAACACAGACAAGAAATGATGAACTGATGAATCAGAGTGAATGTCCTTTTAACAGATAAACATATTTTTAAGCACGCTAAAGAGATGTGATATAAACATGACAATGAAAAACATGCATGTGCGAGCTGGCAAGCAGGCAACTGCTGCTGTTACTGAGGAAAAGACAGGTGTGACTGCTCACAACATAAGAGCATACCTCATGTATTCCTAATTTAGCTTGATTTTAAATTCATACGTTGTTACGATCCAACCTCTAGGGTCGGCTGGATATACCAAATAACCAGATGTTATTTGTTCAGGTAAAGGTATTTATTGCTCAGTAGAAAATTTAACTGAAACAGATCAAACAAAGAAAACAATACTGGTGGGTGTTGTCAAATCAAAGAACAAAATAAAACCAAAGGAAGGCTAACACAGTATCTAAATCTAGCTAAACACAAACAAAACATCTATACTCCCTAGCCACACTTAAAACACAGAAGCAACACCCACCACAAATAACAGAAACTAATAAAAACAGTGCACAAAACTAACTGAATAAAATCGGTGCCTCATATCACACACATTTAATACACAAAACACAAAGACTCAAATGACCAAATAGCTTCGTCCTGAAGTTAGCGAAATGCTAACTGGAGCCACTGTCTCACTGAGACTGGAGGTTCCACACCAAATTAGCAGCCGTCAACAGAAGCTCTAAAACGTCTGTAGTCAACCCTCAGTGACCACATCAGAATACAAACCAAATACAAAGAGGCATCAGGACAAACTCATCACAAATACCAGCCACCCCAACTGAGGTTTGGTTGCAGATATATGCTCGTGTGTGGTGCCTGCTGGGGTCTTCAGGGAGGAGGAGTTACGGTGGTGGACCAATCCAACATGTCGGGAGGCAGGGAGGACCAGGGCTGGGAGGAGGTCTGGAGCTCCAGGCTAATCACTCCTCATGAGTGCCAGGTGTAATCTGGAGCTCAGCCTTCAACCAGGTGTAATCAATATCCCTCTCCACAAGTCATCCAGACACACGGCCACTAGAGGCCGTAACAACATCCTATGGCACTGTCGAGACTTCAACTTTCAATGCTTGAGCAACAAGATCTTAGTAGGTTATTAATAAACTACAACATTCTTGTTTCAACTAAAGCTCTCATGAGCTGGAACCTGCAGCCAGAGATCACCTCAGTCTCCACACCAAGAAAGTTTTAAATATTCCTAAATAGAGCAAATAGAGCTGGTTTCAGGCACAATGAAATAATCAAACACAACTTGCTACTAACAGAATCATTTCTAAGAGAACTGATGAGTTACAATGCAATGGCAGTAAGTAAAAGGCCAAAAGTCACATCTGTGTGGGAAGGATAGTCATCTGAAAGCAGAAAATTTGCATTTTCTGAACAGTGGTATCAGGAATATCTATCTAAGCTCGACAAGCTGCTCCTACTAGGGACTGAACTGAATTTTAACATTGAAGCTTGTATCTGTATCAGCACCAATAGTTTGGTAAGGAAGATGGGAAGAAGGAAAGGAAAGGTTAAAAAAAAGGAACAAGCCAGCAGTTTTTATGCCACTAAGGAAAAAGAGGTGGCATAACAACCAATGACTGTATCAGCAATGTATGCAACGTTTACTCAAATTTCAAGCAATGCCCACGTGTAGAAAGGTTCCATTCTTTCTGACAAGGACAGTGAATGTAAACTTGACAGTGTGTTGTCAATCATCCATTCACCCATCCATTAGCTATGCCCACTGTATCCTGGAGGGGTCATGGATGGCTGGACCCTATCCCTCCTGGACAGATCGCCAGTCCATCACTAGGCTAACACAAGGAGACAGACAACCAGGCAGACTCACACTCACAATTTAGAATCATCAATTAACCCACCATGCATGTCCTTGGGCTATGGAAAGAAGCCCAGAATCCAGGAAAAAAGCCAGCACAGGGACAGGGAGAACATGCAGACTCCACACAGATATTCCCCATATTCTGCAAGTTCCAACCCAGAACATTCTTGCTGTGGTGTGACAACGCTAACCACTGCACCAGCAAGCCTCTGATTGGTAATAAATCAAGGATAAGGTTTGGGAATATTAGTTGGACCAGAAGAATATGTGCATGAGAATATACTGCATGGCAAACTGTGGTGAGCTTGGCTGAAGCAGTGAAGTATTTTAGCAGTTAGCAGGTAGCATTAGCATGTAGCACTAGCAAGTTTGGTGAGCTCGCTTGTATAGTTTCTTTGTCACTGGTAAGTTTGCTTTGGACATTGTAGTAGTCCTGCAGCTAGCAGTTTTGTAGAGTCCATATGTATAGTTTGTCAATTTTTAGCAGTCGGCACTCGGTATTCAGCATCTTGCACTAGCTAACTGGTAGCATCGGCACTGGTCACTACCTGAAGCATCTCCTAAACGGGCCTGGGTCAGTTGAACGTGGCAATGCTGTTTGGATTGTGTAGGAGCAGCGTGAACTGCCACTAGGGGTGGTGAATCTGAGATTCCAGAGTTCATCCTAGCCTCCTGGAGATGTTGTGGGACTAAATAGGCAAAACACTGTTGAAGGGAGGTTTCTACCTGATCATCCCCTGAGATGTGTTAGGAATCACTGCTCACTGGTGTGTATAGTGATGGGTCAGGGATGCTAGGGCCTTCACTGAGTGTGCATCTTTATTGTTTGGAGCACATGTGTCTTGTGTTTAAATTAACTGCTTAATTCAAGACAGAATCTGTAAGTTAAAAGAGAAAGTTGATAAAGGGCGCAGCCATACACACAGTGGTAACAGTGTTTTTGACTATGTTCAACCTACCAATTAAGAACAACAACTCCTGTGGGTTAGATGTTTACATTTAGAGAGAGTGAAAGGAGGCTGATAGTGCTAAAGAGTAATCTGTTACTTATGTGGTATGAAACACTATTCTTTCTCTAGCTATCGAAGAACATTAGTGTGACAGCTTGCCATTTCTCACAGTAATGATCAAAGTGATCAAACTAAGCACAGTATCAGCATTGCTAAGGACAGACTGCTTGGACATTAAAAAGAAACACTCAAATTTTTGTGCCCATCTCCAAAAGGTTATCGTTATTTATTACTGTATGAGGACGCTGGGCTTAAAGAATCTTTAATCTTATTTCTGCTCTCAGAACAAAATCCCCATTCATGTGTTTCAAAGAGGCTGACGATCAGCCACACAACATGAACATTTTGTCTAGTGGCTCAAAGAAACCACAGTCAGCAAGAGCTTAGGCAAAATCAGAAAGCTTAAGTATTGGTGTAGGTGGGAGGAGATGATGAGTGGAGCTCATCTAGCACGACTGCACTGGAGTAATTGGGGTACATTCATATTCACCACTCCCTCCAGCAGTAATACAAGTGGTCTTTGATAAATATCAAAAAGGAGCTCGCCTGCAATTGCTGAGACCAGTCGCTCTCATGTCCTCTCGCTGAGCTAATGTACACAGCACCAATCTGCCAAACATGCAGGTTGTGACAATATATTACAGGAATGGGTCAAGAAGGGTTTATGTTTTACACAGGTCAGCCTTGGATTGTACGCTATGGATTAGCAGCATATCCTCATCATCTACAGACAGTTCCAGTGTTTTACTTAAGCACCCTAAAGGAATACCATGCCAAACTTTCCCAGTGAACCATTCATTAAACACTGTCACACACTAAGCTGCTGACATGAGGCAAATGGCTTTCCCAGCTACATAGCAGCCACACTGTGTCCACAACTATTAGCTAAATTACAATGTTCAGTTGTTGTCAATGCAATGCCAAAGAGTTGCTGACTAAATTCAGTGGACTGTTTTGAGGTTTACTGCTGTACTGTTTTCACTTCAAGGTGCTGCTATGTTTATCCACTATAAATAGCATTCAACATTTGGAAAGTCAGTGTACTGCAGCTGAAAACAACATCAGCTGTTGCACAAAAGTAGAAACCATAAATTAAAAACAAACTGGTAAATGTGTGTGTGTGTGTGTGTGTGTGTGTGTGTGTGTGTGTGTGTGTGTGTGTGTGTGTGTGTGTATTCTGGACACATACAGTCATGTACATCAATGGAATCAAGAAGCAGCTACTTTCAAAAAGTGTCATCTGATAAAACTATAAGGTTTCCTAGTGTGTTATTAGTCATTAGATCATCTTGTTAATTCTCTACAGCTAAATCTCCATGAGCCTCATGTTGCTGCCAGTCATATGTGCTCTGGATGATATCCTTCTATCCACCAAAAATCGGGCTTCTGCCCAAACAGACTTGCAACAGTGGCTCACTCCAAATCTGACACTGAAAGAAATTAGGTAAGCAGACCGCCACAGCAAGTTGCTACTAATAGCAAGTATGATGAGTTGCCACAGCTATTAATCCATATGATATGTGGGAAGGGAAGCATGAAAGGCCAGCAACATTTTCATTTTTCCATCCTTTTAAAACTTTCCACTGCTCAAATTTAAGGTTTGTTGTGATGAATCTCTGCAGGGCCAGGGAAGAGAAATATCAAATTAAACCACTTCCAAGTCTGACCTTTACTCAAACAGGAAACTGAATTTCTTGGCTGTGGTATCGAGCTTTAGAACACACCACCATTTCTCAAATGCGAACAGCACAATTTGGCAGGTAGAGAAGTCAAGAACATCATGCATCAGCGCCTGGTCTATATTGTCTACTAAATTACAGACAGACACATTTATTACATGTCCCTGGAATCAGAACGTGAATGTTGATCTTCTTTGTCTGTACTGTGCATTTTGTACTTTACTTCTGAGCAAAACTCAAATGAGTATACCCGGTGTTATCAGTTTGATACACTCCACAGAGTAGAATACACAGCAAATAAAATGGGATGGGTAACAGTAAAAATACAGGTCTTCACAAATGATTACATGGTTATGACTGCACTAGGAGCAAAAAGGAAATGGCAATATCAAAACACTTGAAATTAGATGTAACATATCTTTAGGCCTTACTAGCAACAGTACTGGCAAACCATAAACAACAAAGCAGACAGAAAATAATCTTCGGTCAGCTGTGGTTCAACTTTTGCTTGGCAAGATAACAACCAAACACCCTCGTCTCTAACCCAGAAAACCTCAAAATAATAGGGCTTAAAAAGCCAAGCTGGTTAATGCCAACCAGTGTCCTCAGATTCTCCGAGCTTTGCATTCACACAAAATAAAAAAACAGAGTCTCTGCACTCATCTTTGAGTAAGGAAATGATTGGATTATAGGAGCATAGTGCTTTGGTGACCTCCAGTGGGAAAATTAGTGCACAAGAAGAGCAGGCACTTGATCTGTGTACAAACAGCTTTAATAAGTCTGGAAATAAACAAACAAAATAAAAACTCTTCAACTTAAAAGATACGTGCAAGTTCTAGAATGGAAATAAATTTAAAACATACAGTCTGTGAGAGACCATGAAGTCCTGATGCCGCAATGCCATCTATCTGGACTCTTCTGTGTGTGTGTTTCAGTTCACAGCTGATCAGAGCTCTGTGGCAAACCCAGCAGGGTTTAATGACGGCAGCTGAGAGGCAGACGGAAATGAAGTGAGAACTCAGATGTTCCAGCGTTAGATCTACTGAGAATGTGTCTGGGAATCTGGATTCTCAAACGGCTGCCTTTTTAGGTGTTCTCTGACAGCTGAGTCAGAGAATGCCCAAACAGGGTATCTGCCCCAAAAAAACACTGGATTTCTGAAATGGATTAAATTTGAGATCCAATAGAACTAAAAGATTGTACTCTGACATACATGTTTATATATTTAATATATAATATGTAGGTGGGGCTCAAGCGATGTCCAAGCAGTTTAAAAAAGCAATACAAAAATATGTTTTTTTTTTATTTTATTCTTTATTTCATTCATTTGTAAATTTTTTTTTATGTAAATACAAACTCCTCCAAACTAAAATGAAAGGGAGCAGAAAGAAGACAAGTCTTATTTTATCTGCCCCTTTATCCCCAGAACTCAATTTACAAAAACATACTAAAAAAACAACATAAACAAAAACAAAAAAACACACACACACACACACACACACACACACACACACACACACACACACACACACACACACACACACACACACACACACACACACACACACACACACACACACACACACACACACACACACACACACACACACACACACACACACACAATAAAATAAAATAGCTGCAGGCCAACACAGACAGTCACATACCATTATGGTTCTCAAGTTACAATTCAGTTAATGCTTTTCACAACAACAAAAATGACAATGATATGACATCAAACATAACTAACATTTTTCATTATATTTCTTTAACATACTAGCTTTAATTATTCTTTGAAATGGGATGTTTGACTTGGATTCTTTGATTTCTTTGTTCAGATTGTTCCATAAACTGATTCCTTTTACAGACACACGTTACATGAATCTAGTCCTGAACCTCGTTTTTTTTTTTTTTTTTTTTAAAGATTTCTGTTCCTTTTAAGTTATACTTGCTTTCTCTTTTTCCAGATCTTTTCTGGATGTTAATTGGCAACGTATTTATGTAAGCTTTCACCATGATTTGCAGAATACTATAATCTACTAATTCTTGAATTTTCAACAATCTTAACTGAAGAAATAATGGATTTGTTAGATCTCTGTACCGTTTTCTACTGATTATTCTTATGGCTCTTTTCTGCAAAATGAAAATTGACTGAGTATGTGTTTTGCAGGCATTTCCCCATACTTCAATGCAGTAGGTCAGATATGGAACAATCATGGTGTTTTCATGAGGTACAGGGAGGAGAAGGGGCTTTGACACGGGTTTATCACTGATTACTACATATTTGTTTATTGATATTATTTATTTTGTATTTTGTTTGTAAATATGTACATAAATAACTATGGGAGTGGGGTACTGAGTGACTGATAGGGTAGGAGGAAATAAGCTTATGGTTTGTCCTGCTTCTTTTCGGATAGGTTGGGTTATTATTCTTTGCTTTGTTTTGTTGTGTTTTATTTTGTTTTGTTGTTAAGAATATTTTGATTTGTTTTTGTGACCAAAATAAAAACGGTCATTCATTCACTCTATGTTTTACCGAGCATAAGGACTCCGTCAAATCACTGTAATTCTGTTGAGCAGTAAACAAAAGAGCAAAGATTAAATCACATAAGGATGTATTTCTGTATATGTGACAGTGGGGGAGTTGTGGAAGTTCATTTTCTATTTCCAAGGGAGTTCTGAATGAAGATGTCTGTGAGTAAATACAGGGGGCAGAAACTGTCTCATCAACACCTACAGCCTAATGAAATCCAATTTAATAGCTAGGAAGTAATCAGTCTTTACGTCAGATTAAGTCGGAGAAAATAGATTCAACCTATGTGATTTTATCATTTTGAGAACTACATTTTGCATTACATGAGATGACTTAATAGTGCTGCAGTGATTGGCTGATAAGAAAAAATGGGGGTTTAGCTGCATATATGTGGAGTAGCAAGAGTTATTACTAAATTGTCAGCCCGTTAAGTGACTTAAAGTGAGATCTTGATGATTACACATATTCAATCCAGGACCTCCAGAAGCTTTCAAATATGTCTTGTTCATGTCTTAAAGACAAATGTTCATTTCTTCTGAACAAAAATATCATGACTCACATTATTCCAGACCTCAACCTCAGTGGTTTCTATTTTTATCTGTTTTCTTGTAGGAGCTTTCTTATTTGTTGTTAACACAAAAATGCAGATTTACTTTCAAAACCCTTCACAGTTTTCAGTCTGACAGTCAAACATCTGTACCTTTTTAAATTTACAAGTATTCTCATGTGTGATAAAGAAAGCTCAGAGTTTTATGCAAGTTAAATAAGCAATACAAATTCAGAACGCAAAGAGATGCCAAGGGAACGTATCACTACACTGTTCAATACAGACAGTTTTAAGGATGGAAAATTTATTGCTTTGTTTTGTATCTAGAGGTAATGCATGTAAGCAGTGACCAGCTGTTCACTATAATTCTCACTGCATTTACATTTTGTTAACTAATGTGTTATTTGTATAATTAAGAAAGTAATGTGTATTAAACGTATGATGGAATGAAAATAAATAATATTAACCAGAACTCAAACCATTGCTGTTGCACATTTTCTCAGTACAAGTGTTTCAGTCTGAGCTAAATCATTTGTGCATGTACTGCTTACCTCTTATACATGGTTGAGAGGGGGCTCCATAATAACTGTTTACTCTGTGATGACTGCTACTACAACATGCACATAAAGGTTAGCTGAGTGGAGTCACAAAAGTCTCAGAAATGTTGAAATGAGTACTTCCTGTCCATGTGGTAGCCACAGTTTAAAGGATCGGTGTGACCCATGATCATTCGCTGACTATAATTATCACAGTCAATTCAAAGACTGCATTTACAAAGGGAAAAACTGGAGAAAAGATCTGTGTTTGTTGATGAGAGGTTATATTTGACTGTGAGATATGAAAACATGGAGCTCAAGTGAAGTGTGTGTGGAATCTATTTGAATTTGTTAGTCCCTGGCAGGCAGCTAACACTAGTTAGCCAGCAGTATGCTGCTTTCAAGGTGATGTCTTGCAAACACAAACGGTGCAGACAGAGACAGCTGGATAATGTAGGAAGCTCCCTGGGAAGAAAGGCTACTTCAACCTGTTAAACGTGCACTTCAAACTAATTCTGAATAAGATCAAACTGGTGTACTTGTACTCTGCACCTGTTTGCTGTGACTAAGCGTGTCTACATGTTTGCTGGTGAGAATGTGTGCTGGATTCTTGCTCCTGCTCAGCTGTGCATTAGTGGACCACTACAACAGGAAGTGCAATTTCCAGTTTGTTTACTCCCCAAATACTGCGCACTCTCAAATATTTTTTGCACTGGCAGCACCTGAGTACAGATGGATAGCCATTTTCCCTTGAAACAGCAAAAATAGTGCAGTGAGTGTAATCGATAACGTTAATGAAGACTCAGTTACATTAAGTGTCCCAGTAAGCTGTGACAGTGAACTATGCACAACAGTGGAGGCTTCCCTGAGTAGAATGCAGTCATCATAAATACATCTGAGCTTTACTGCTATGACAAAGCTGTCTGCCATGAAAAAGGTCTATTAGTAAGCAGAATTTCAGTTTCTATCCCATCTGTGCTAAATGTGATCATTAAAGCCTCTACTTAGGTGGTGCATCTAGCACTTACAGTCCATGTGAAGCTCTATAGGACAGCATTTATTATGGAAAATATGCCAAATGATGTTGCCTTTGCTAGCAGTTCATTCCTTTCATTATTATTACTCCTGCTCATCTGTTTTGCATGTATAATTTTTCAGTCTTTTTGAAAAAAAATCATTGGTTAACAGTTTACATTATTTTATATCTAAGAAGACAATAGTGTTGCTCACTGAATGTGAAAGTCATGGAAGCTAGGAGGACAGGATTTTATTCTTTACCATTGTATTAATCTGATGGCACTTACTTATCAGCAATCAATTCTAGCCTTAGTGAATAAAACTGAATTGGAAGATTCTGGGCTGATAGCATTTCATCATTTTTAGGATGGTTTGATGAAATACTTGTGTGTTTTTGTTTTTTTTTTATGTACAAGACAAACTGCAAGTCTCCCAGTTTGTGGGCAAATGTAAAGGAACAATTACACTTACTCTGAAGGCAGGATTGGCTCCCAGCTCCAACAGACATTTGACAGCTGATGTGCACAGGTTGGATGCAGCAATGTGAAGGGCTGTGCCAAAATCAAAGTCACTGCAGGTAGCATCGACATCTAAAACAGAACAAAGCAGAAAACCTTCAGGAACAGGCGGGTATTATGAAGCTTTTTTTAATAAGTTTCATAGAATATTTGAGATTGTTAAGCCTTAATTGACACCTGATGGTATATTTCAACATTTTCTACCATCAATTAGAACACCGACATGAAACATTATTGGCAACATTGCAGAGGTGATGACTGAGTAGTCCTGGCATGTGTACACTACCTGTCAAAAGTCTGGACACATTTTCTCATTCAATGGTTTCTATTTGTATTATTTTCTACATTGTAGACTAATACTGAAGATTAACACTTTTTTGTTTACAGCATAATTCCATATGTATTCTTTTATAGTTTTGATATCTTCAGTAATAATCTACAATGTATAAAATAATCAAATACAGATTTGAATGAGAAAGTGTGTCCAAACATTTGACTGGTAGTGCACACATGCCAGGACGACTCAGGGTCATAACCCCTGGTTGTTAAGAAGTCGTGCCCATTGTAGAGTTATGCCACAGATCTAGCAAAATGCAAAAGGGTTAATTTTGCCACTTTTCACATGTTGAGATCTAAATTCTCACAGTCCAGAATCATAGCAAATGATCACTTACATACACTGTCTGGCCAGAAAAAGTCACCACCTGGATTTAACTGAGCAAACAGGTAAGAGCCCATTAAATAATTACTGCAGTGATGAATACATTTCAGCTGCAACAACTTATTTAACTCTAGCTGATGCAGGGAGGAGCTTCTCATTTCTGAAACAACCATGTTGGAAGACATATCCTGGGGTCATGGAAAGGATGTTAATCTGTCTCAGAAGGGTCAAATTATTGGCCTGCATCAAGCAAAGAAAACTACGCCTTAACCACGCCTATGCCTTAACCACGAAGGAGATGAAACTACTAAAATCAGGTTAAGAACCGTTCAACACATTATTAAAACCTGAAGGATAGTGGAGAACCATCATCTTCCAAGAACAAATGTGGACGGAACAAACTCTTAGATGATCATAGGAAATCAACAGTAGAACTCACAGCTGTTTAATAGTGAAATTAAGAGCATTTCCACACACATTGTTAAGGGAACTCAAAGGACTAGGAGTAAACAGCTGTAGCTCTAAGAAAACCACTTATCAATGAGGCTAATCAGAAAAAAATGGCTTCAGTTTGCTATGGAGCATAAAGATTGGACTCTGGAGCAATGGAAGAAGGTCATGTGGTCTGATGAGTCCAGATTTACTCTGTTCCAAAGTGATGGGGGCATCAGGGTAAGAAGAGAGGCAGATGAAGTGATGCCCTCATCATGGCTAGTGCCTACCAGCCTGTGGGGGTTAGAGTTATGATCTGGGGTTGGTCAGGTTCAGCAATGTTATGTTCCCAAAGAATGAGGTCAGCTGATACCTGAAGATACTGAATGACCAGGTCTTTCCATCAATGGAGTTTTTCTTCCCTGATGACATGGACATGTTCCAAGATGATGATGTCAGGATTCATGGGGCTCACATTGAGAATGAGTGGATCAGGGAGCAGGAGATGGATTGTCCTCCACAGAGTCCAGACCTCAGCCCCACTGAGAATCTTTGGGATGTGCTGGAGAAGACTTTGTGCAGCGGTCTGACTCTCCCATCATCAATATAAGATCTTGGTAGAAAATGAATGCATCTCTGGACATAAATAAATGCTGTGACATTGCAGAAGCTTATCAAAATGATGCCACAGCAAATGAGTGCCGTACTCAAAGCTAAAGGTGGTCCAACGAAACATTAGAGTGTGCAATTTTATTTTTTTTGGCCAGGCAGTGTATGCTCAGAGAGAAATTGTTCTTGGTTTAACTTCAGTAAAATAGTATTGATTTAGTAAAGCAGTATTAAAAATAATAAACTGACAACATTTACACAAATACCATAACTGAGATTTTGATTTTAAAGTGTGTATACAACGTGACTGGGCTTTATTGCAGGCATTCCTATGTAAATAAAAAGCTGAGTTCAACACAAACCTAGTACACAACATCCATCCATCCATCCATCCATCCATTATCTATTCACCGCTTAATCCTCATTAGGGGGGCTGGAGTCTATCCCAGCCGACTTGGGGTGAAGGCAGGAGACACCTGGACAGGTAACAGTCTATCACAGGGCCACATATAGAGACAAACAATCACACTCGCATTCACACCTACGAACAATTTAGAATAATCAATTAATCTCAGAACCTTTTCGGAATATGGGAGGAAGCTGGAGAACCTGGAGAAAACCCACACATGTACAGGGAGAACATGCCTAGTACACAACATCCAAAACATAATCTCAAACAAAAATTTCAAAATGTCAGCCCAAAAAAAGAAAATAATAACAAAACAATAAATGCTAAGCATAAAGCCTGTGCCTCAAAAAACATACCTAAAGAGCGTTGTATGCCGTGTGCAGTAATTTGTTAAAACTCAAGTCTGATGATATGAGAACCACCCAGACTCCAATCTGTCCAATATTCATTTACTGAGGCATGATTTCAGTCAAGGACCTTCTCTGAGACTGACTGCAGTGTACAATGCTTCTCCTATTATCACTTCTTCCTTACAGCTCCATCAATAAGGCTTTATCTGCTGAGTAGTTATTTTCAGAAATTGGACTGTGTGAAATGAGTGATAATCAAGAAAATGTAATCAATGTCCAGTAAATTCCTTCTGCCACTGTCTAAGTCTATCCATACTGCAAAATCATTGTCTACAAAATGAGCTGCCAGCATTTACATCTAACTATATGCAGAGCAATCCACCAATATAAAATGTGGGAAAAAAATGTATACAAACCTCCTGCATAATACAATAGCACAACAAAGTACAGCTTCCATAGAATAAAATGTTTCATTTGATTGCAATGAATGTACCAACTGTGGGTGAACTCAATAAACTGACAACTCAGTATGTTTACTACAGAAAAAAAGATAAATGACTGAGACTTTAATCCCCACTGCAGTTGGTTTTGAAAACAGAAATGTTTTCTCCCTGACTGCTGGGATGACCATGGCTCTATCTTCTCTGTGTGCAGCTCTGCTCTCACCTCCAGGCTGGGAGGCCTGTAGCACCACACGGATAAGTTGGGGCACGTCAAAATAAGCAGCGTAGTGCAGGGCCCTCATGTTAGTCCAACGTGAGCGAAGATTGGGATCAGCACCCAAGGCAAGAAGCTGGTGGGCAAAGCTGGCTGCTGTCTCTGCATCACCTGGATAACAGAGGAGAAGTGTGTGTACCTGTGTGTTTGGAGGGGTGTGGTGGCAGTTTTCCCAGCTCTGAAGATTTTGTTTAAGTAGTGGTTGATGAATAGTAGTGCTTACCAAGTATACAGAATTCTGTTCAGTGGTTTGAGTAGCAACATAAACTAACACATAGATGTATGTACACTTTCACTATGCAGCTGAGAATGTTAATTCATCATCCATGTCAATACTAACCAATGCCTGGGGCCCCAGCCTTGCAGCAGTAGTGCAGGAGGCTCATATCTGTCAGGCCGTCTCGATCGTTCACACCACAGCCTCTCTTTAGGATCTGTGCAAAGACAAAATATGCAGTGTGCCACTAAGGACCTGGTGTCACTGCGTAGAAATATTACATAATAGGCTATAAAGTGAAACACGGGGGCATTGATCTGATGACTGACAAGCAAGCTGGGCCTCTCATAACTCTAGTCATCTTTAAATTTGGACAAGAATTGTTGCGCAAACTGACATCGAAACGAGGCATTTATTTCTCAAGGGTAGCAGTTACTAAGTGAGAGAAAATAATCACCTGCTTTTACCCTTGAGATGAGTGCTTCCCTACACAATTTACTGCATTGCAGCTACTCTGTATAACTCTGTGTAGAGGTGGTTTGGGAGTGGATTAGCAGGGACTTCTTTAACAAACAAAACACAGTTTTACTTTATTCTTAAGTATTGTCGTGTTTTCCATTATATCATTGCTATGGTGAAAATAAAAGCATAAAGTATAGAGAGGGGATTGTACTGAGGCTCCACAATTATGCAGTATCAAAGCATCTGGACAGTTACAAATAATTGAAGTGTGTCACCTCATTGCCAATGAGGCTGATGTTCTTCTGAACCTGGGGCACCCACTGCCTGAGGACAGCAAACAGCTCTGGTATGGTGGTGCTGGGATCCAGAAGAACCTCCCTGCACTGCAGCTCACTGGGGTCAAAGAAGGAGAACTCTGGAGGTGGTGAAGGACACAAAAATATCACATGTTAAACGTAATGATAAGTGGAATCTTAAGCGTTTTATTCCTTTGTCTCCTGTATGTGCATGTGAAAAGAGCATGTGTAAATCTCTGCAGCACAGACATACATTAACTTTCTGCAACAGTATGCGCAATCAATTCACTCAAATTACTAATCTTGGGAAATGCCCTTGCGGTGTCTGCAGAGGCAAATGAAATCAGATGTGACAGTGGATGGCATGCCATGAACCAAATGAACCATTAGAGAACCCGACTGAGACTGAAATCAAACGGCATTCAATGTCGAAGGCTGAGGCAAACACTTACTGTATAATTTAAGCAGCATCAAACCTGCTGTATTTGCTTCACTGATAATGAGGGGATCCAGTTTAAGAGCCCTTTACAGTGATTAATAACCACATGCTTTGATTTATAATATTGTGGGATGAATACCAGAATGCCATCCAGTTGCAACATTGATATGATGTTTCTTGCTTTGGAATGCGTGGCTACATGAGTAAAGTCAAAGTGTAACTAACAAATTCATTTAATATTTGAAATCTGGGATAAATATGTCATAGTCATCACATTGTGTCAAATTAAGCCATTCAATGGGTCATTATATAATTGTAGGACTTTTGAAGTCCATGGGATATATCTTGCATACATTTTTATTAAAAGTAAAAAAAAAAAGGTTTTTTATGTTCTTTATGATCATGTCTTCACAAATTCCATAATTACTTATTATGGAAACAATCACTTATTAATTAAAAATTACTGAATATCACTAAAGGGTCAACTAAATAACCAACTGAATGTAACAACAACCACCTTCTAATTAGCTAAACAATAATAAAATGAGCTGATTCAACAATTGTTTTGATTGTGTTCTTTTTATTAAGTTGAGATAATCATGACAGATGTTTCTTTTTTGGCAATATATCAAATTTAATATGGAAAATAACAAATTGTATCTGTGTCCGAGAAATCACTTTCAACTAATTTACTCATTACAAAAACACCTCTCAAGGAAGTGTGTTAATTCCAGATCACATGACCTGTTACACATGATGTCATTTCCTCCAGAAGAAAAGACTGGCAAGACTCCAAGGCTTTCTGACTTATTTAATATAAAGTAGTGAATGAATGTCATGTGTGGATTTATCACGTCAACAGGTTTACTACAATATCTTTACAAATAACTTTCAATTTCATTTTTACAGTTGTATTTATAATATTTAGAAGAATCTTTCTGTAAAAATGCCATGTGGTGTTTGGTTATAGGCAGCCATGTTGATTTTAGGCCTGAAACCAGCAAAAATGTCAACTATGATACAAAAAGTCTCGCAATTATATCTTGACCCAAATGCTTTGAAATGAAATATCTTCATCAGCTTAAAATGAGGCTGCACAGTGGCTCCATGGTTAGCATTGTCGCCTCGCAGCTAGAAGACCACTGGTTCGTGTCCCTACCTGGGCTTGGGATCTTTCTGCATGGAGTTTGCATGTTCTCCCTGTGCATGTGTGGGTTTTCTCCGTGATGTCCAGCTTCCTCCCACAGTCCAAAGACATGCTGAGGTTAATTGGTAACTCTAAACTGTCTGTAGGTGTGAATGTGAGTGTGATTGTTTGTCTCTCTGTGTAGCCCTCTGTTGCCTGTCCAGGGTGGGATAGACTCCAGCCCCCCGTAACCCTAATGAGGATTAAGCTGTGTATAGATAATGGATGGAACTCGAAATGATCAATGAAAGGCAGACAACACCCATTAGAGAATAAGCCCAGTATGGTTTGAAAATATTACTGAAAAAAAATATATTTATGTAAATTGAAGTAGTTTTCTCATTTTTCCCAGTAAAGTGTGCATTTGAAAGACAATGTTTTTATACCTGCACCTGCTGATGGTTCATCACAATGAGATTAGGCAAGGATACAACGTTAATTCCACTACAAGAAACTTCATGTTGTCTGCAAATTAGTGGAAAAAAATCCATGCATGTATCGCTATCAGCAATTGGCCAAAATGAGTTAGGAAATGGCATATCTAATGTCTGCAAAATCTAATATCATGCATCACCTAGTCAGGATCATCATCATTATCTCAGATGTGACTACCACTGTTTGATTCGTTTTGTATACTGCAATTATCAAGGGGTCTGTGACCATAACTCACTAATCATATGTTCAATGAGTCATCAACTGATCATTATTACTTCGACTACATGATCAGACACACAGTGGAAACCTTATTTTTTCACAGTCTACAATGAGAGTGTTAACTCGTCTGAAATGTCACACCGAGTGCAGGTACTGAATGTGTACATATGTGGATCCTCACCACAGTCACTGGGCATCGGTGCAGAGGCCACCTGGTGGATAACTGGCCGCTGATGAGAAGCGAGTCTTGTTCGGCAGCCCAGGACAGCGTCCCCTTCAGCAGGCTCTGAAACATCCTCCTTTGTCATCTCCCCCTCAGGGCCAGTGGCTGGAACAATATTAGAAAGTCTATTCTGAGAACATAAGTAGGTCTGATCTTTCAATAAAGGCTGAACTGAAACATTCCGTTGGAGTGCCATGAAGAATCTAAGTGCTTTTACGAGAAACTGAACCATGTATGCCCAGTACAAAATAATAACAACTGCAGGATAAACATATTGCAAATGAAGTGGTATGTTTTGCTCTCTGGAATTTACACAAATAGTATGTGACCATGAGCAGTATGGTATAGAATCATAGCCAGGTATCCAAGTGTTTAGACAGTGACAATTTTCATAATTTTGCTTCTGTACAGCACCAGAATGGATTTGAAATGGAGAAATCAAGATTTTATTGAGTTTTACATGTTCAGCTTACATTTGAAGGGTTTATCAAAAATATTTCATCAACCATTTAGAACCTGTGGCCATTTTTTATTTGCATAGTCCCTCCAAAATGCATTAATTATAGATATAAGGATCATTTTACTTGCTTGGATACAAATCTTTGCAGCCAATTAGTGCCTGAAGTATAGAAACCATGGTCATGACCAAAACACTGAGTTTCAGCTGCTGCTTGTTTGTGAGTCTTTCTGCAATCAGTTTTGTCTTCAATGAATGAAAAGCAGCTCAGTTGGATTGAGGTCAGATGACTGTCATTTCAGAACGGTCCATTTCTGTGCATGAAGATGCTCTTGGGTTGCCTTCGTGGTCGGTTTTGAGTCATCATCCATCTGGACTGTGAAGCGCCATCCTAATAGTACTGCTGCATCTGACTGACTGTGAGCAGAAATGAAGCTCTACCCTCATTCATCCTGCTACTTCCATCAGTGCAGACATCATAATGACTCATTTCCACTGACAGCCATACGCGTTTCCTTTACTTCTCCAAAGCTTTCTCTTCATAATTTTGCTACAAGATCACCTTAGTTTTATCTGTCCAAAGAATCTTGTTCCAAGAGCTGGACAGGATATCATAGATTTTTCCTGGCAAAGTTTTACCTGGTCTCATGTGGTAAACTTTCTGTATTTATACTCATGAAGGGGTCTCTTGACTGTAGACTTTGACAATGCAGTCATACACTTTACTTGTCTTCCTTACTCTTCCTGACCTTTTGGTGTTGTTGAGCATTTTAAGAATACATCAAATGCTTAATTTGGATTTTTCTAAAGGCTCTACTATCCCTCTAATAGGTCAGTTTTCCTTTTTCAGCCTAATGGCAGACTCCTTCACTTGTATGATCATTACTTTGGACTTAAACATCAAGAGTTCCCATGAACAGCTAAATGTAAATTCACTACTTGGAATCATCTCGATATATTTAATTTCTTTAACTTGTCAGAAAATTGAGCAAACATTTGGTCATGAAACTGCTCATTAGTAAATTATCTAATTATTCATGATAAATGGAAGAGCTGTGCAAAAAATGTCTAATTCCTAAGTGGTTAATGTCATATTTTTGTTGAAACCCTTGAATTAAGGCTGAAAGTCTACACTATCATCTACGCAATCACATCTTGATTTCAGATCCACTGGCCATTGCAAACAGCTGAAGATTATAGATGGAGACACATCTAATCTGTTAAATCAATAAGATAATAGAAGACTAGGGCTGAACGATTAATCAATTTCAAATTGAAAACGCAATTAGCCAATTGTAAAAGCCTGTAGTTCTGAATGTGCATTATTCACAGCAGGTCTCCTCAAGGGTTTAAACCATCAATGATTTTACAAATGCAGGGTCACGGCTGTGGTTCAGAAGGAAGAATGAGTCGTCCACTAATTTCAAGGTTGACTATTCAATGCTGGGCAGCTGCATACAACCAAAGCTACTGATATGGTGGGCGAGGAGGACCGTAGTTTCTTAGCTACCATTAGTGTCCAAATGGGTCACGAGAAACCCATTGAATCGTGCTCTGTAGAACCGAGCTAAGGTGAAAGGTGCTGTATAAACTGTGGACCATTTACATTTAGTCATGGTCACCATCAGAATCAGCCCAATTTACTTATTTATTCTAGATTGTTTAGATGCTGCTCCTGACCAGTAAGTGAATTTCAATACCAAAGAACTTCAATTTGTTCTGGTTTTATTTTTTATTATTGATTTATGTATTTTAACTTGTAAATTAAAGCTTCTGTGATAATAATTCAATGTTAGATTCCAATTAAAAACATTTAATAAAGACAAGTCGGAAGCAATTCCTATTTCAAAGTTCTCACATTTGAATTAGATTGTAAAGCATCTAACATTCTGATGGTACCTCATGTGGTAATGCTCCAGAACATTATTTAATTTATGTTAGACGGTGAATACTGAACTGAAGCAGGATTTTAAAAAATATTTCAGAAATCAAATCACAAAGAAAGATTGTAATTGGAAATTTTCCTGAAATCGTTCAGCCCTATGTGAGATACAGGATTACACTACATTCTGAGAACATCTACATTTCACTAAACACTAAGCGTCTACTGCCTGAAAGCAAAGCTTCAGTGAAGCATTTTAGTTTTCCTGCAGTAAACTTTAAACCAAAGGTACAGATTTATAGTGAACACAAGATAAACTATTAGCTCAATTTTTAAATATTGATTTTGTCAAAGGAGCACAGGAGGCAGTGAAAAAGGAACAACACATAAGGGTCTGAACTAGAAGCGTGCACGCACACACACACACACACGCGCGCGCGCACACACGCACACACGCACACACGCACACACACACACACACACACACACACACACACACACACACACACACACACACACACACACACACACACACACACACACACACACACACACACACACACACACACACACACACACACACACGCCTAAGCCTGGGAAAGCTACAGTGAGCCTAAAATCTTCCCGACCAACCAACACTCACTGTCATCTTCTCCGTTATCCTCTTTCTTGTTGATCTCCATGAGAGCCTCCCAGTCCAGCTAAGCTAAAACCAAGAAACACAGACTGGGTCCAGCAGAACATCTAACCAAAATCCCTCCCAAAATAACTCCCAAGCCCATTGCCTGTCCCCTCCTCAATCTCCAATAGCACACCCACTCTCTGTGATTATGCCCGGCTGATCCCCCGACTCCCAGGTCCAGTTGCTATTTGCAGCCTGCACACTTTCAAGCCGCAGTGTTCTCACGTCTGACTCTTCCCGGTTGGAGTGTCAGTCTCACTTTCAAGGCATATGTACTGCTGACCCCTTGACAACCCCATGACTAGCCAACCTTAAGTCTCACAATGCAGAGAATGCTGCTGTAGGGTGATAGTGCAAATAAGCACAGTGTCTAAGGGCAGCAAAGTGGTGACTGTGATTAGGAGGACTGTCCCTCACCATAAATGCCAACAGCAAGCGTCCACGCTGCTAAAGCACCCTGATTCCTACCAGCTCCAGAGAAGGGTGTCGCTGACTTTTATACCTTTATCTTTCTCCGTTTGGGGTAAAACAAAAAAAACAGCTCACTAGTATTATCAGGTAGCATTAGGACACAAAAACTGCATGATATTTGTAAAACATTGCAAGACGAGAGGAGTATTCTAATTCACAACGCAAAAAGTATGCATTTGTAAATAATAATCATGACTCCAATTTTCCTGGAATGCCAGAAAGAAGCATGACAGCTGACGTGTACAAGGACTGTGAATATTAATATATATATTTAACCAATTGAACCTTACATTTTATATTTGATTTTGAGCACAAACAGTCAAATAAAATAATTTTATTGCCAACAATAGCTGAAAAGCTATTCTGAGTTCAATTTCAGGTTATGTGGGATTGTTTTGCAAGTAAAATGGAAAGGTATTTCATCTTGAAAATCACAGTTAAGACAGTCTCATGACATTAAAACCTGTCAGTGCATAAAATATTTCTTTTAGCCAAGCTGGGGTGATTATTTCCTCATATGCTTACACTGCTCAAATTAGTGTTTGCCGCAACATCACAGCAGTTGCTTTTGTGGGTAAAACTCTAAATGAAGGTTAGCTTTAACGGTATAAGATGCAGATAATACGTGTAAAACTTGCATGAATTCAAAACAAAACTATACAACCAATGTAGGTATGAGCATTTTCCACTGAAATCCAGGACCACCTCAGGTTTTTGTGGTTCTGTCCAACCTGCGCATGACCATGTAAAATTTGTCAGACAATGACTTCAGCGATGTCAGCGACACTCATCATGTCATAGTCCAGATTTAAACCAAGAGGCTCAAGCAGAAAGCATTCAGTGAACAGCACAAGCCCTGAATAGCTATTTTCCCGCATCCCGTACAGAACAGAAAACAGCAAGAGGTGTTGATACTTTTTAAAACTACGTGCATCTGTTGACAATTTATTCTCCAACCCATCTGTAAGGAAACTGGAAGATGCCTACTAATAGTTTTCCATTTAAAAAGGAATTTAGCCTGAGGGTACACAAATCACACACCAAGCGTAAACTAGATTTCATTATTTTAAATAGGCAAACATAAATTATCATTTCAGGAAGTTGTTGTGAGTTACACGCTGCTGAAAAGCAAGATGAGAAACTGCTTAGAACCACTCCGAGGTCACTGATCGGTTGTCTGGAGATTAGGACTTTGCAGTGTGACTCGAGACAATGGCCTACTTTTTCAATAAGCCTCTCCTTGTTTGTCTGATCCATGATGTCACCCTGATCCCATCTTCATACAGCTAATGAAAGGAAGCTACTGTCACATATTTCAAACTGAGAACTCGGAACATTTTGGCACCTGTCACTTTATGAGTCCATATTCCAAAAATGCAAACTGCCTATTCTGCCTGACTGCAGTGTCTGTAAATCTTTTAGATGTCATGCTGGCTTGAACATCATGGACAACAACAAAGTTTGTGTTACGATTGTGCCAGAGAACACAAACAGTCCATGTGAATTAAGGTTAGAAAAATATATTAAAGCTGCAAGCAGCGTTGAACGGGTCCTTGCATCCTTGCTGGTCGGCAACCCCAAGCATGTCCATCAGGTGATGCTGTGACTGAGAGTGTATGTAGGTCTATGAATGGGACGAGGGCTGGATTCTTAGCACACATGTTAAGTTTCAGGCAGATTGGAGCATGTACAGGCTATACATGCAGCACTTTCTGTACATCCACCAGGTGGCGCTATCACTATGACTGTATATTGGTCTATGGAATTCATCAGGGCCGGACTCTGATCACACATGTAAAGTTTGAGGCAGATTGGAGCATGTACAGGGGATTTACACAAGACTTCCTGCTTCATAGCAAAGCATCAAAGTTCAGTCGACCACCATGGCCACACCCTTTGACTTCTGTGTACAATTTTCACAACTTTTCAACCTGAAGGCGCGTTGTATATATTGTCCCAATTTCAGGTGTTTTGGAGTTTCCACCCGTGAGAAATTAATTGCTGAAAATGACCAATTACACCAAAAATCTGACATTTAATTCAAAATGGTGGACTTCCCGTTGGGTCTAGAGAATGGCTCCAAGACATTTTTTTGTTCGCACTGACGTGCTACATATGCATGCCAAATTTTGTAGTCATCAGCTAAACTTGCTGTGGGGGCTATTTACTAAAATGCTGCATGGGGCGCTATGGCACATGCTGTGAATGTATTTTGTCATATGGATGTGATCAGGGCAGGGCTGTGATTAAACATGTAGAGTTTGAGGCAAATTTGAGCATGCAGAGGATAGTTAGACAGCAGTTGATGTTTAATGGCGAAGGATCAAATTTTCACGGGCCGCCATGGCCACACCCTTTCACTTTTGGGGAACCTTTTGATAACTTTTGATCATGACGTTGTGTTATATATACTGGCCAAATTTGAGGTGTCTTAATCTTACCCCCTAGGAGGAGTTCGTTCTCGGATATGAAAAAAAAAATCACCAAAATTTGTTCCATTAATTCAAAATAGCAGATTTCCTGTTGGGTTTAGGGTATGACTCCAAGAGGCTTTTTTGTGTGTCCTGATGTGCTCTATATGCCTCCCAAATTTTGTGGACATAGGTGAAATGTGCTGCAGGGGCTGTTTGTTAAACATACTGCAGGGGGCGCTATAGGACATGCAGTACCAAGATGCATACAGTGTTATTCCTTGGGTTGTCAGTGATGTGTGTGGTAATTTTGGTGAGCTGTTGAGCATTCCTAACCTGTCAACAAGTACTTTGTCATGGCAACAACGCGTTGCCATGGCAACAGGATTGTATCAAAAGTCAAAATCTTCACACTGTGGCATTGTCATAGGGTGAAGCCTCAGCTGACCAATTTTCAGAATGATATGACAAAGTTTCAGGCAATGGGAAGGAAAAATGAAATGCCTAAACATCCTGTTACCCATAGGTGGCGCTATGATTATTTCCACATTTTTGAGTGTGGATGTCTTCAGATTGGCCCTGGTGTTCAGTATATGATGTTTGGGGCAGATAGGATCTTTTGCAGCTGAGATATGAACACTTAAATTTTCATGGCGAAACATCAAAATTCACCGCGCCCTGCCTTGCCATGATTGCTGTTCTGGGCTTCGGGGTCCTTCACACCTGCATATTTGATCAGGTCTCACCAGCTCCTGTCGAGTCCCATTGACAGTGAATGATGGGACCCACCAGAATGTGCCGAGAATCTCTCCAGAGTCTCTATACTAAACTCATTCTCTTTTTTACTAGTATCCTCTTCCAGCCTATTCTATTCTACACTGTCAAGACATCCACAATTATGGTGTTCAATACCGTTTGTTTATTTATTTATTTATTGAATCTCTTTTTTTTGTTGTTGTTGTTTTGTTTAATTGATGGGCAGTTAGTAGTCGGGAATAACACACCACCTCACACTCTTTAATTGTAATAGCACCGCCTGTTAGTTCCTATCCCTGTTCGTCCTGTTTCGTCCTGTCCAGTCTTTGTTTCCCCCACACATCACTGAGGTGTAGCACTGCCCCCCCTGGCTTATAATAGGGAATTCTAATAAAGAATATCTGCTTAGCTTTCAGGGAGGGCTGGTGATGGTCACACACATACACTAAACATTAAAATATTTGGCTGCAAGACTAAAATATGCATCAATCTCATATAATGTTGACAGCCCTTTTGTGGAGTTAAACAATGAGAATAAATGCAGAAAAAAAAGGGAAAAAAATGAAATCACACAGGGCAGGAAGAAGCCCTTTATCAAGGAAAGGAAGAGGAAAGCAGGTTACTCTTTGCTGGGATCACAAGGATTGGACTGTTCATGATTGGACTAAGGTTCTTTTCAGGGATGAATCCAGTTTTCAGTTGATGCCCACTCCAGCCAACTTACTGGTTAGGAGGAAGCCTGGAGAAGCTACAAACCAGACTGTCTGCCCCTACAGTAAAACATGGGGGTGGATCAGTGACCATCTGGGGTAGTTTCAGTCTGGGTGGAACAGGGCAAATGAACCAGGTCATGTACAGGACTACTCTTGGAAACAGTCTTCTTCCATCAGCTGGAAAACTCTTTCCTGCCTCCAATGACTGGATTTTCCAACCAGACAATGCCCCTTACAACACAGCAAGGTCAGTTAAAGCCCGGATGGAGAATCAGAACATTGGAACCATGCCTTGGTCTGCTCAGTCACCAGATCTAAATCCAATTGAAAACCTGTGGAAAGTCATCAAACGGAAAATGTAGAACCCCAAGCCCAAAAACAAAGCAAATTTGTTTGAATTAGTGCAACAGGAACGGGCTGCTGTGACACCAGAACAATGTCAGAAGCTGGTGGAGAGCAGCCAAGATGCATGGCTGCAGTAATCAGAAACAATGGTTATGAATCAGTACTAACTCCTGTGTGGATCATGTGAACAAAACAGACAGAAAAGAAGTACAAGTGTTCTGGTGTCTTCCTGTAGTTCTCAGCAGTGCCTTCAACATGAGCAGAGGTCCAACCAACCTCAATAAACAAACACCTGTAGGTTTCCCACTAACCTGCAGCCAAAAGCACATATATTCGAGCTACACGGCGTATTAACAATCATTAGCTGGTGGACAGATGAATTATATTGGTTTGGATTTCTAATGCGACACATAAAACTACTTCCTATATCAACCTAGCCTTAGCTAACTCAATTATAACAGCGACCCGCTCATCTCACACACGTGTGTATCCCCAGGAGCAGAAGAAACAGTGTGCTATCCTCTCAAATGTCCAAATATCATCGATTTCCACCCAACTTGGTCTGCTAACAAAACTGTTATTTGACCTAGCACCATGTCCACGGTGACAGTTAGCCGGCTAGCATATGCTGAGAAGCCGACTCGGGCTTAGCAGCAGATAAACTACACTTTAAATAACTATTAGTAGAGCTAATGCCTGGTCTGTAAGAGGTTAGCAGCCGCTGCTTTCATCCTAGATACGAGCAATGAGGAGAAAGTTGCTGAGGTGCCTCCTGTCACTCACGTTAGCTCCTCTCAGGTAACGGTGATGTCCACTAGCTAAAATAGGGCCAGGCACTGTGGACACGAAACGCAAACAGAAACCAGAAACGGAAAACATCCTGCTAGACTGCCAGAGGGACATAAACACGTGAACGTTACCTTCAGCTCGCTGCTTCTTGCAATTCTCTCATGAGGAAAATGACTGGAGAGCCAGCTGGATGTAATTACTGTCAAACTCAACTGTGCGCTCCAAAACGGAGGAAGCGCCTGTGCCAGCTTCCGGTTTCACAATAAAGGCAGTTTTCAAATTAAAAGTAACTCAACAGCCCTGTAAAGCCTGACCCATCAAAAAAATAGCCAGAAAATTCAAAAAATTTTTGAAACTGAGATACTTATTGTAATATGTTTTGTAAGAAGTTGAGAGGCGTTTGGTGGCGTGAGGATGTTTATTCTCACGAGCAGGCATCAGGTACGTGCATTAGCATTGACAGTCAATAACATTAACATTGCGGCTCCCGTAGCTCTGGGCTTACTCGTGCTACTGTAATAGATATAGGAGATGCGCATACACTTTTTTTTAACTGCGCCAAGTTAGAACATTAATGAATGCAAAACCAAACATATATCTGCATATATGACACTTATTACCCCTTTTGACAAAATTCAAAAGAAAATTTTGCAATATTATTTTGTTTATAATGTATTTTTTGTATCAAATTTGATCCATTGGACATTTTTGGCAACTTTTTGCTAACAATAATCTAAAGCAAAACCCCATTTTCTCCAGTCTAATTAGCACTGAGTGAGTTGACACACTTTACAACAAAAAATAATATACTAATAAATATAATTAAAAGAACAAAACAACAGACTGCAGGGAGCTTTGTCTCTGTCTCCCAGTAGGTTCTCACACTGAACATCTGTACTCCCACTAAACTTGCTCTATCTCCTCCTCATCCTCATCTTCTAACTGCTTCATGTCATTTGTGTTTCCATCCAGTATCTCGCTGAGGACATTTTCAATGTATTTTCTTTGTCTCTCTTCTTCCTCTAGTCTTTCTGACATCGAAAAATTGGCCACTATAGTATAGCGATGATGATTTCAGAGGAACTGTTCTTGTAAAAATACTCAAAATGCATTTGAAGATGGCATTTCATTCATTAAATAAGTTAAGTCATTAAAATAGTGTGTGCTTGTATTTTCATAGGTATAATGTAGATTACATTGCAAAAATGGTACATGAGGATTCAGGATAAAAGCATGTTAGAAACCTAGAGTATCAAATTTGACACAGACATTATAACATTTGAATATTCTGAGCATTTTCAGGAAAGAAAAAATTCTAAAATGATTACTAAAATCCTTGAATACAAATATTCTCTTTAAAAGAAAAAACTTTCTTTAGCAGATAAAATAGAATTCAGATTTTACCCACAGATTTCACAATTACCCCGTCTCAGACAAATGCACTGTTGAAATGGATATTAAAGAGGCGTTCACTTTGCTGACACATCATCCTTGTCTGAAGCACATGAATAACAAAGAACAGAATCTACTTTGAATCACAGAATGCAGCACTGCAAAAAGCTAACCATAAAATGTACAATAACTAGCTGGCAGCAATTGGCAAGTAAGTTGCTGTAGAATATTTTACAGTAAGCTTACTGTAAACTTAATCACAGTACCTATGTTGTTATTTACAGTAATAATTATCTTACTGTAAATGCAATCACAGTAATAGGGTACTGTATTGTCACAGCAAACATGAGATTACCGTAACAAGCATTACTGTACTATTTTAATACTGTAAATTAATTAGTTGTAGAATATTACATACTGTAAAATAAACACACTGTTGTCATAAAAAATTCATTTATTTTCTCACATCACTCAAACATTTTACATTATAAATTCACAGACACACACATGCACTCTAACATATATATATATATATATATATATATATATATATATATATATATATATATATATATATATATATATATATATATATAAAAATTATAATTATAAATTATATTATATATTTATATATTTTATATTATTTATAATATATTATATTATATTATAATTATAAATTTATCCTGTCAGCAACTTACTGTAAACATGTTCTACAGTAGATATTCAGTCATTTTACAGTAATGTTACTGTAAAAACTATAGACACTTGTTACAGTGAGTGGAATGGGCATTCTTGAAAGCATAGCAAGAGGAACATCTATTTCACCATCTGCTGCCACAGTCTGAGAGGTTATGTCCACACACAGCGAGGCTACATGTCTCATCTTTCTGTTCAGTAGACAGTAATTTCCCTGGGGCAGCAGAGGGAGGCTGGACACTTTCCTTAAATGTCCATTCAGACAGACCAGGTTGGTATTTACTGAACCTGAAGGACCTTTTGATCTAAGACCTTATCCTTTTCTGTGTGACCCTCAGTGGTCTCCCAGGGTCAGGTTCACATTTCACTTGGCTATCATGATGAGTGTATTTGTTAGCATGTGCAAACATGTTGTGTTGTTTTTTAATGACAACGCTATTGAAATAATAAAACTAGAAAAGCACTCAGAGAGCGCAGTACTCTGGCTGTTCATTCTCCCATATGGCATTGTCAGAAATACAGCATTCTGTTTTCATGGAAATGCAGCATTAGTTTATTAGTTATTGATGATCAGAAATCACGGCACTATTGAACATTGCCATTTAATATAGATGTACCCACAAACAAAATGACCTTGCGCTGAGCATAGGCGTGTGTTATGCATGTGTACGTTATGTACAGATACCGAATCACATGACCTAAATATGTAGCAGGCGGTGGGAATTGATGGGACTCAGAAACACCCCCACAATTTAATCACTTGTTCCTTGTATTTCTTATTCTGATGGATAAGTCCTGATAAGTCGGTCTGTTTGTAGTAGGATCACAATCATGTGATCGTCAGCAGGCAGCTGATGTAGTGTTCACTTGTTGTCATGGCTACATGTGATGCCGTGCTGCTATCTGGCAATGTTACAGAAATCTTTATCAAATCCGTGGATCTAGACTAGAAGCTGCATCACTGCCAAAATCTAATCATTCGATCCTTGTGTCATTTCTGACCTTTCCGGAAAATTTCATCCAAATCTGTTAGTCTGTTTTTGAGTAATGTTGCGCACAGACAGAATAACAGACGGACAGACAAACGTACGCTGGTCGTCACATAATTCCGCCACGTTCCTTGGTGGAGTAATTATGACCAAGTACCACTGGACATAAAGTCCAAAAATCATTACCGGCACACATAATATGATGCAATATGATGGGGCTAGAGCTGCATAGTGGATCAGTGGTTAGTGCTGTCCCTTTGCAGTTAGAAGAACCCTGGTTCGTGTTCCGGCCTTCCTGGGATCTTCCTGCATGGAGTCTCCATGTTCTCCTGTACATGTGTGGGTTTTCTCCAGGTTCTCCAGCTTCCTCCCACAGTTCAAAAACATGCTGAGGTTAACTGGTAATTCTAAATTGTCTGTAGGTGTGAATGTGATTGTTTGTCTTTATGTGTAGCCCTGTGATAGACTGTTACCAGTCCAGGTGTCCTCAGCTGGGATAGACTCCAGCTCCCCACGGCCCTAATGAGGATTAAGCGGTGTATAGATGATGGATGAATGATGCAGCTACAAATGCTGAAGTGCATTTTAAATAAATTTGTTCCAATTTTAAGTTTATCTACACTGAACAAAAATGTAACTTTTCCTTGATGGAGGACAGTTCAAGGACAGGATCAAGTTGTCAACACATCCTGCGGTTCTTTTGGCTAATTAGAACCCGTTCTATCCAGACACAACAAAAATAGCAGATGTTGTTAGGTTTGCTTTTCTAAGCCAGGAAAGAAGTCTGTCTGCATGTGGGATAATATTGATTAAGGATGTTAACATTATTTGAAATTTCAGCCTGTTTTTTGTTTGTTTGTTTGCTTTTTATAATAAATGTGTAAAGTGATACCTTTTTCCTGCTTTTTCCTGTGATTTAAGTAGTTATTATCTGGAATTTAACAAAACAGTGGGAATCTGTAAAATGCTTCTTAATCTATCTTTTTCAATCTTCAATATGGATTTTTTTTTCAAATGGTCAATATGTGTAAAATAACACTATTTTTTGCACATTTAAATGGATTCAAATGATGCAATTTTACAGCCAAACCTTGTAAAAGAAATCAGACTTTTGATGTGAACATTGTTTACATTTTGTTCTTGTTCACATTTAACATATAATCAAATACCTTTTACGGAATTTTCACTAGTTAGGGCTCCTTGCATTCCTACTGGAATGCAAGGAATTATTATTTTACTTTCTACGTCTGACAAGAAAAACGCAACGCCCTAAACATACAGGAAAACGGGTGAAAATTTGCACACACACCAGGACCGGCGAAAAATTTGATATTTTAGGGGAAGTTACTCACCTGTGTGCCAAAATTGCTCAATAGCGCCCCCTGGAATGTTATAAAAATTCAGCCCCCGGCCTCTGAAATTCGGTATACATGTGTAACTCATCAAGATGCACAAAAAAAGCCTCTTGCATCATAACCCATAACCCAACAGGAAGTCAGCCATTTTGAATTATGAGTCATATTTTAGACAATTTTGCGTCATTTTTGGACATTTTTTAAAAAGCTATAAACTCAAACAGTGTAACTCCACCAGAGCTGAAATTTGACCAGGACACTAGTCATGGCTGATCAAAAGTTATCAAAACACTCCGCAAAAGTCTGAGGGCGTGGCCATGGCGACCAGCAGAATGCGGCCATTTTCAGTGTGATTCATATTTTGGACGGTTTTGTCATTTTTGGACATTTTCAAAAGCTATAAATGTTACGGGGAGTGTGATTTTTGCGAACCCCAGTGAGAACACACAGAGCAGTAGACAGGAGAGTGTAATGAGCTTTCTTTATTCTGATATACTGAAACAATAATTTGCCACTATGGCCAGAACTCGCTAGCTGAGGGAAGGGGGGAGGAAGACAGGATCCGGAGGCTTGGCTATCCGGAGGGCACACGCCGGTGCTGACGGCGTGAGTGGCTGCTGCCATGCGGTGGAGACTCTGAGTCTCTGAGTGGGGCAGAGCTGGTCAGTGCAGGCTGGAGGGGGCATGTCCTCTATCTGGAGGCCATGTGCTTCCTCTATCCAGAGGCAACTTAGGAGGGGGTCCAGGACCTCTGTCTGGAGGTATCACTGAAGACCCGGCAGGCAGCTCGCAGACCAGTCTGGAAATAACGCTCGTAGTACTCCCAGTGCAAACAGTATGACACCACACTGCATGCAGTGTGGGGTTGGCTCTTAAAGCCCTGCTGATGATGATCAGCCACAGCTGCTCTCCCTCTGCTGTTCACCAGCCAAGCAGAGGGGGAGGCAGAAGCCGGTGAGCCAACCACAGGAAGAGGGAGTCAACCGCTGTCCATGACAATAAACTCAAACAGGCTAAACCCAAGGGAGCTCAAATTTGGTCAGGATGTACACCAGTCATAGGTGATCAAAAATCATCAAAATGCAAGTCTGAGGGCGTGGCCATGGCGACCAGCGGAATGCGCCCATTTTATATGTCTTGCCATGAAACTGGAAATTCTGTATAAATAGCCTCTACATGCTCCAATCAGCCTCAGACTTTTCATGTGTGATCAGATGCCTGTCCTCATGAGCTCCATAGACTAATAAACAGTGAAAGTGGTAGCACCATCTGGCAGCCATTTTGGATTTCTCGCCATGAAACAGGAACTAGCCTGTACATGCATCAATCTGCCTCTAACTTTACATGTGTGATCAGAGACATCCATAGGCTAATATACACTCTCAGTTACAGCGCCACCTGGTGGACATGCGTGGGACAGCCGAGCCGCTCAGATGCGAGGACCAGAACAATGCTGCTTGCAGCTTTAATTGAAATTGTTCTTACTTTTACACAAATACAATTAGAGTTAATTTGTTTTCTCTTTTTTATTTGTTTTTTAATGTTTTTGACAGAGAAAGAGGGTGGAAGGAAATTAAGAGATGGGGTAATAGAGAGGGAAGGGGAGTGACAAAGGGGGCAGAGGTGGTGAGGGTGGGGAGAGAAGTAGGTGGAGGGATACTGGAGAAGAGGAGGGATGAGGGTGGGGGAGATGGAGATGGTTGTGGATGGTCATGGAGAAAGGGAGGATGGAGAGGTGGGGGGTGGAGGAAGTGTGAGGAAAACTTGCTGTCATTGTCACATTTCAATGCAAACGACTCCAGCAGCCATGTTTCTCTTTTTTCTTTTGTGCTCCTTTTCTCTTCTGTCTTTCCTGCCATCAGTCTTCTGAAGAAACCAAAGAATCCCTTGTTTCTCTTGTTTTTGACAGGGAGCTCTTGGTTGTCCACCTCCGGGGTTTCCTGTTCCTCCTTAGTTTCTTTTATCTCCTCCTCTAAGTCTTTGTCCTCATCCGGCAGTTTGTCATCTTCCTGCACTTTTTCCTCTTCCGGAACGTTTTTATCTTCAGTGCATGTTTCTGCTGGAACACTGTTGCCTTGGAAACGTAAACAAAGCGGCTGACGGCTGGCAGTGATTTCTCACATCCCGCTTACTGGCGCTAAAAACTACCATTTGATTCATTTTACGCACTAACTGACCTGGGCTCAGTTTTAGTCAACAAACTGAGCGACTTTCTTCCTTTTAAATCCAGCTGATGGAGCTAAACAGGCGCGTGTCCTCCGCCGGTTACCGGTTACCGGAGAGATCCACCGGGACAAGGACGACAACCGGCGGGGCACCGGCGGAGAGGACCACCGGACAAGGTTCTGGACAAAACCCGGACCGGAGCGATGGCTTTAAACGAGACGAGGTGTGGAAGGAGATGGTCTGGAAGGAGAGGAGAGGCGTCCTGGAGTGGTGAGAAAAAGAATTTAAAAATCAGCTTTAACTGGCTTTAACCTCAGATGCTCCACTGAATGGACTCTTCCATAAGTGGGTCAGAAATTACCAGTATTATTATTGGTGTTGTGGGTCAATATATAATTGAGGGACCTTTTAAGTCCATGGGATATATCTTGCATACATTTTTATTAAAAGTTAAAAAAACGAACAATTTTTTATGCTCATTGTGATCGTGTATTTACAAATTCCATAATTATTTATTATGGAAACAATCACTTTTTAATAAAAAATGACTGGGACTTTTTGTAACATAGTTGACATTTTTGCTGTTTTCAGACCTACATGGCCGCCTAGAACCAAACACCACATGGCATTTTTAGAGAAAGATTCTTCTGAATATTATATATACAAGTAAGTAAAATTGAAATTGAAAGTTATTTCTAAAGATATTGTAGTAAACCTGTTGACTACTTTATATTAAATAAGTCAGAAAGCCTTGGAGTCTTGCCAGTCTTTTCTTCAGGAGGAAATGACATCATGTGGAGCAGGTCATGTGATCTGGAATTAACACACTTCCTGGAGAGGTGTTTTTGTAATAAGTAATTTAGTGGAAAGTGATTTCTCTGACACAGATACAATTTGTTATTTTCCATATAAAATTTGATATATTGACAAAAAAGAAATATCTGTCATGATTATCTCAACTTAATAAAAAGAACACAATCAAACTATTTCTGAATGAGCTCATTTTTATTATTGTTTAGCTCAATAGAAGGTGGTTGTTATTAAATTTGGATGGTTATTTGGTTGACATTTTAGTGATATCCAGTCATTTTGTATTAATAAGTGATTGTTTCCATAATAAATAATTATGGAATTTGTAAAGACATGATCATAATGAACATAAAAACATTTTTTTTATGTTTAATAAAAATGTATGCAAGATATATCCCATGGACTTCAGAAGTCCTTCAATTATATATATCAACCCTGTAAATGTATTCCTGACAGCTACAATTGATAAGAATCACAGGTTTCCATGAGATTCTATGGTAAATGAATGAGGGTCATTTTTGATCCACTTATAAAAGCTTTGGGTAGTAATACAAATATTATAATTAGGTAACTTAGAAATTGAAATGGAATCAAATCAAAAACATTTTTTCAGGAATACCTGGGATATGAAATGATTACAACTTTTCATTACAAAGATATTGGAGAAAAATGACCTCACCAGTCATTTTTGACCCATTTATGCATCTAAGGGTTACAGGAGCTACAAGAGTGAGTTACAACGGATGTTAGTTTAATGTTTGGTTAAATATCAGTGAACATAAACAGACTGAACCAATAGATTGTGGTCCACAGGGAGAAGAATTGGGGCTTTCTCAGGAACTATGATCAGATGGTAAGAAAAATGCACACTATGATAGTAAAATGAACCTTTTTCAACAGTTTTTGGGTGACTTTAGTTGTTGAAGAAATTAATGTTATTTTACAGTTTTTCCTGTTCCCATGTTTTGTTAAATTACAGATAATTGCTACTAAAAATCACAGAAAAAAAATCACCTTTATTCATTCAGGTAATCTCACAGAGATGAGACCTGTCCTCAAATAGCAGAATAAAACACCACTGACTCACTGACAAACAACACTAATGACCTGACAAACATAACAATACAACATGACTCATTCCAGAACTGGAAGACATTTGCTCTTCAAAATGTTGGAAAAATAAACCTTCTATTTGACCGTTTTCTGCTCCATATTCATCAATAATAGGTAAAAAACTATCAAAGGCTTGATTGACTCAGCTTACACATCAATGGTAGCATTTTTACTCTGCCAAGGAGTTATGTGATGATCAGCGTACGCTCTGTCTGTCTGTCTGTCTGTCTGTCTGTCTCTCTCTCTCTCTGTTAGCAACATTACTCAAAAATGGACTAATGGATTTGGTTAAATTTTCAGGGAAGGTCAGAAATGACACAAGGACCAAGTGATTAGATTTTGGGAGTCATGTAGCTTATAGTATGGATCCATGGATTTGTTAAAGATTCCTGTATCATTGCAAGATAGTGACACGGCATCACTGTAACCATGACAACAAGTGAACACTACGTCAGCTGCCTGCTGACGATCACATGATCGCAACCCTAATACAAATCCACTGCTGTGGACTTCTCAGATAAAACAGTAAATCTCAAATAAAACAGTTAAAATGAAATTTAAATAAAATTTTTTTACATTAATTTTTTTCATTGATGTCTCTTGGAATTGTGGGAACATTGTTTTAATCAACATAATATTTTAAATAATAATTATTATGCATTGAACGTGTGTCCTACAACATGTTAGCATAACTTTTTTAGCTGGTAGAAGAAAACAGTGAATCTCACGATATGCTGGAATTAACATCATCAAACAGTTTTCCTAAAGAATAGGTAGAGCAAAGCTATGTCCTCTCTTCTATTTTTCATATTTTCATAACATTGTCAGTCACTCTGCCTCATATTATCAGGATCAGACTAATTCTTTGGACTGTTTTCCATCAGTCAGTTTGTCCTCTTGGTCAGCAGTAACAGCAGCTAAATATCTAGCTTCTACTGCTGAGAAAAAGATCACATTAGCATGGATTAGTAACCCTGTTACTGTGGTTAGAGTAGGGTTAGCAAACAACACAGAAAACATGGAATAAAAATGGTTCCATTAATGTGGAAGCTGAGCCAATCAAGCCTTTGATAGTTTATTACTTATTATTGATGAATATGGAGCAGAAAACTGGAAAAGAGAAGGTTGATTTTTCAAACATTTTTAAGCCCAAATGTCCTCCAGTTCTGGAATGATCCTCATAGAGCCAAATGTTGACACACATCTAACTGTGATGTGTGTTTGTAGGGGCAGCTGAAACCAGAGGAGCCTTTACCCACCTATGTGTCCCTCTTCTCTGATCGCTTCCCCAACACCAGCAACCAGATCTTTGGCAGCAGAATGTCCACTCCACTGGGGAGGGAACTGGTCCGATTAGACAGGCTGTTACTCTTTCAAACCAACCATCACAAGCGCAAGCAGGATCCAGAAATGCTGCCGTGATAGACCCCGCAGGAGCACAGTCGCTGCACATCTGGACCTCTGTTAGCCGGATCCTCCAAGCAGGACCGTACTGTGCTCAGCTCAGGGCTTGGCAGTATGTAATAAAACTTTGTGAGCTTAGATGTGATGTGGAGGGTTTGTTTTAATCATCGGTAAATATGGAGAAAAATGCAGACATCTACTTAGAAGCTATACTGGAGGCACAGTCTGGGGTGATATGAAAGAGCTGTTTACTGTCCTATATCTGCTCATTGACCCTAAATTGTGTTTATTATTAGGTGCTTTTGACCAAAAGAGGCTACAAGCAGCACACAGAATTTAATGGTAAAGGCAACAGCAGACCGTTAAAGGCAGGAGAGAGGGGAAGACTCAGATCACATTCATGTCATCTGAGCTCTATCAGGGATTTAAGTAGATACTTGATAATCAAACACAGAGGAGTCAAACTCATCTTAGTCCAGGTTCCACATTCAAACCAATCTGATCCCCAGTGGACCAGTAAAATCACAGCATAATAACCTATAAATGACCACAACTACAAATCTTTCCTTTGTTTTAGTGCAAAAACGTATGTTCTGAAAATGTTCACATTTAAGGAATTATCTTTTTACAAAACATCACGAACAACCTGAAATTTCTTATGAAAAATAAATTCAGTTTCAGCAACATTCAGCCTCAGTTTATCATTTCCACATTACAACTTCCAGATCACAGAGTGTCTACAAAGGAACACAACATTTAGTCACAGCTGTCTGGAACTGTATGATATAGTATTTTACTTTATGATCAAAACAACAAAAGACAGACAAAAAAGACAAAATATTACAAAATTGAGACACAAAACAACCAAAAATGAGACAAAAGACATGAAACACAACAAAAAAAAGTTAGAAAGCAACAAAAAATGGACAAATGACACAAGACAAAAAATGAGAAAATCATGAAACAAAACAAAAGAGAAAAAAAAACTACACAAAAAAGTTAGAAAGCAACAAAAAATGGACAAACTACAAAAATTAGACAAAAAATGACAAAAGCGAGAAACAAAACAACAAAAACATGAGACAAATGACAAAAAAAGACAAAAACACAACAAAAACAAGACAAAATATTACAAAAACGAGACACAAAATGACAAAACAACAATGAGCACTCCACTATTTTACAGTATGATCAAAACAATTTGTTAAGGTCTAGAAATTATTTTAAATTTATAGTTTTACTAATTTACAATCTGCAGTTAATGTCTTCTCTGTAACTTTTACACTTTGAGGGCTGGATTGGACCCACTGGAGGACCGCTTTTGGTCCACGGGCCGCATGTTGGACACCCCTGATCTAACAGGAAACCTGATCAAATCTGGATGACTGAAAAGTTGTATCACTTCTTTTCTCTATTGAACAGTGTCAGAGGGAAAATGAGCAGAAGCAGGTTAGAAGCAGGTTGTGGATCCTTGAACAAAAAACACAGAGCAGAGTTTAAAACAGCTCGAATATCAGAATTAACCAGGTGAGAATCTGATGCTATGTTTTATTTTGGTAATAAAAATTGCTGGTGTTTTTTATTCCTGAAATGTCTGTTACACTTATTGTTTCATGCTTCTGGGATATAAGCCATCGTTTTATGAAGGAGTCAGTTTGTTTTCCTGATCTGATGTAGCGTCTATCTATCTGCACTTTGAGTGAACTGCAGCTTATCTCAGGTTTTTGTTCTGATGTTGCTGCTTTAATAAGCTATTCATTATATTGTTATGTGATTAAAAAGTAAAAAACAGTGCCCCTTGTCTAAATCTGAATAAAAATGTTGTTTCCCACTGAATTAAAAAAAGCACATTATTTTGAAATGATTACATGATTTGGATTTTGCTTTGTCATGTGACTCTATGTCAGCGCCTCACTGGAATAAAGGCTTTGCATTTTAAAGAGTGTGCTGAATTATTGTTGTCATGCTGGAAGTGGCAGATGATACCAAATGTTTTAATCTGTACAGCAAATTGTACACCTTTGCTCCACTTAGTTTTTTCAGTCTGGGTGGAACAGGGTGAATGAACCAGGTCATGTACAGGGTTACTCTGGAAAACAGTCTTCTTCCATCAGCTGGAAAACTCTTTCCTGCCTCCAATGACTGGATTTTCCAACAAGACAATGCCCCTTACCACACGGCGAGGTCAGGTAAAGCCTGGATGGAGAACCAGAACATTGGAACCATGCCGTGACCTGCTCAATCACCAGATCTAAATCCAACTGAAAACCTGTGGAAAATCATCAAACGCTAAATGTAGAACCACAAACCCAAAAACAAAGCAAATTAGTTAGAATTAGTGCAACAGGAATGAGCTGCTGTGAAGCAGAACAATGTCAGAAGCTGGTGGAGATCATGACAAGATGTATAGCTGCAGTCATCAGAAACAGTGGTTATGAATCAGTACTAACTCCTGTGTGGATCATGGCACTAAAACAGAAAAGAAAACATGGAATCCTAAAAGCTGTTTTTGGCAGAACAATGCCATAGATATTAATGGAAGAACTGAAGTGATTTTGGTTATTGTCAAGAAAATGTCTGATATCAGCTCTGAAACTAAACTCTTATGAGCTATTTTTGTTGTTATTATTATATTTGTCCAAATAAATGTACCTTTAGTGGTACCAGGCATTAAAATGAACAAGAAATTGATGAAAGCAAGGGTAGTCTAATAATTTTTCCATGACTTTATTTTAATGACTTACGCTGAAACACCTTAGATTGTAAGTTGTTGACAACAGATTGTGCTGAAATGTTTTCCATCACGTGGTTGCAGGAAGGACTTTCTCATAAACTTGCACTGTTTCAGGAGTTTCAGGATGAAGTGCAGCCCATAGACTGAATAATAAAGCTTTCTTCTACAATCTATGGTGGAGCCTCTTCCAGTCAAAACACAGATTTGAAACGCTGTGGTGGAGCGGAGGGTGTTTCAGCCAATCAGCTTTAAGACGATGAATACGGAAATGAGAAAATATGCCGGGTGACAGGAAACTGTCAAGTTAATAGACTAATAAAGGAAAAGCCATAAGTGTGCCTTCAAAATAAAATATATCTTTATCTATTTGTAAATAGTTTTCAGAAAACAAGCCATTTACAAACTGAAAACATACTTGTATTTCCAATTTATTTACTTGTGCATTTTTTAATCATGGCTCAAATATTTTGGAAGGAGTATAAATTAAAGTTTACCTTTATTTTGAAATAATAAAACGTACATGTTTCCTAAACCCCAGTAACTGGACAGATGTGACAGCGTAGCAGCATCTGGCAGTCAGTTTTTGTAAAGAAAACCTCAGGAAAAAGTTCCACATCTCGTTCTGTCCATCCTCAAACGATGCAGTCCGACACGTTACTGCATGTGTGTAATTTCAGCACTCTGTTTGTGTGCATGGTGCTGAAGTTCCCGCAGATCTTCGTCCTGATGAGAGCCAAATCTACGGCTGGAGTCAGCCTCAACAGTCTGCTGCTGGAGCTGCTCGGGTAGGTGGTCTAGTAGGACCTCACTGCTGTGTTTTATTTAACAAAATATGTCTAACTTATTGGGAAATATACTTTCTAGCATGGTACGGTACACGTTGTATTACTGAGTAACACAGGTGTAGTGTAGACCCTGATGTGCAGAGGAACTCCATTTAAAAATCGTCAAATTTATTTTTATTTACTGTTGTAGATAAGGCTGCATATATATTTAATTGTATTTACAAATTGCTACAGAAACATTAATATATAGTGATAAATTCGGCATATATCTAAGTCACCACACATCTTTTGTATTAATATAATGTTATAAAGCATACATTACTATTGAACTGTTGTCCTAAACATTAGCAAAATAAATGTAGCCTTAAATACAATAAACAAACATAAAATAATACACATACATTAAAAACAAATGTTGGGAATCAGTAGGTTTGCTGGATTTTCATGTGTATTTTTGTCAGGTTAATCCCCAAATTTAAAATGAACATAAGGCCTTAGTCTGAATATTGCTGTTGTAGTCAGGTAAAGTTGTATTTTATGTAATTATTATTGGATTTTAAACTACTCAGGTGAATTCACATCATAAACAACACTTTCAGATCTTAACCTCAGTCTGACTAGATCCTTGCTTGTGTTATTGCTTTGTATAAAGGCATCTGTTAAATGAAATTATAGAATTGTATTGAAACATGTTAGGTTTATTTTTTATCAGCATCATATTTCTCTACTGGAAAGCAGTTGCTGTTGTTTTAAATGTGCTGTATAAATAGCGATGACTGCACTTTTAGATTTCTAGATTACCAGTTTAATAGATCATGAGGAGATTGTCTCCACTAGGCTCCATGGCTGGTCTGCCCTATAATGAAAAAGTAATCCGGCCATTAAGGCTTAACTCTGAACAACTGTGCTTTGTTTACGTATTGGAGGATTTTGGAGAAATTATTGAGGACAGTTTGGCCTCTGCTGTGTGAAACAGTGAGCTGTCTGATGAATCTGTGCCGTAGGTTGAAGCAGTTCTTCCGTACTGAGCAGGAAATGCTGTCGCTGTCTGTTTTAAGCTTAAATCTGAGGATTCACTGGTGGATCAAATCACTGTGTGTGAGGCTGTATCCCTCCTCGGTGCCTGGCAGTAGCTGCACTGTCCGACATAAATGCCTCCTCTGTGATGGTGAGCGATAGGCAGCTGTCACTGTGCATGCACCAGTGAAAGATTCCAGCCTTTAAACTGCACTGGGTAAGATGTTAGTGTGGTGATGAAGCAGCTTTATCAGCATTAGCTACGCAGCATGGCTACAATGCAGAAAAACGTCTCTCCTCAAGAAGCTATTTTCACTCCTGTCGTTCCTGATGGATCTCAGGAGGTTGTTGTTGTCTCTGGTGTGACCACAGTTCAACTGTAAAAAAAGCAATATGTATTAGCTCTTATCATAGCCTGTATCAGCTCACAGTCAGGGTTTATTTATCAGTAGCTCTGACTGAGTGGCTTTCAGCCTATCTGGGAGCAAATAACAGTCCAAACATGAAACCTGTTTCAATGCAGATAGGTTAATCTGCTATTACGTCTATTTTAGGTGTCGATAGACATGTTGTTGTTTTTTTCAGGGCTGATAGAGATCATGAATAATCGAGGAGACTGATCTCCAGTACCTGAAACCCAAAACTATTAACAAGAAAAATTAAAATACTGATGTCAAAATTTAGAATAACACAAAATCTAATCACACAAATTTGTTGAAATGCCGTTTTTGATTTATTTAAATGATTTTCTGTGTTTATTTCAGTCTGACGATAGAATTAGGGTTAGGGTGGTTTGGTGGTTAGCACTGTTGCCTCACAGCTAGAAGATCCCTGGTTCACATCCTGGCCTTCCTGGGATCTTTCTGCATGGAGTCTCCATGTTCTCCTGTACATGTGTGGGTTTTCTCCAGGTTCTCCAGCTTCCTCCCACAGTCCACAAACATGCTGAGGTTAACTGGTGATTCTAAATTGTCCGTAGATGTGTGATTGTAGCCCTGAGATAGACTGCTGTCCTCAGCTGGGATACAGTCCAAAAACATGCTGATAGTCAGGTTCACTATCTCATTTCACCAGATTTAGAGAGTGTCAAAATGGAAAATTTCAGTGAAATAAATTTGTGATTGAATTTAGCTCATTTATTTTGATACCATTAGATTCCTTGGCCCTGAAAATGCTGGTTCAGCTGTCAAATTCAAATTTCTAGGTTATTTAGAAGCTGAGATATTGACGAAAACCATTTTTACGGCAGCCATCTTGTAAAATACAAGATGGTGGCCATATAGGACTTGAGTAAAATGAAAGCATTGTTTTTCTGATTGCTTACTGGTGGAGCCATTTTAAAGGCCACCACAGAGGTGGAGGTGTGGAGTGCACATTTAAGGAGCCACTGATTAGTTCAGGGGTGGTGCATTGTTTTTGACTGCAGGCTGGCGGAGTTCTTTGAATTTGAAATTGGACTTTTAATTAGTTTTTGTTTTTAACCAATAAATGCATTGACATATCCAACCAAAGTAAGTGACCTGATGTCTTGTTTGTGGAGGCAAAGAAATAAGAAGCACGGCAACTAAGCTGCAAGATAAAACCAGGAACAATGTGACATCACTTATACTAGAAGGTTTCCAAAAATGCATAGGGTCAGTATAGAATTGTGGGACTTTTTGTAACATAGTCGACATTTTTGCTGTTTTCAGTCCTAAATTCAACATAACTAAACACAACCAAACACCACATGGTATTTTTAGAGAAAGATTCTTCTAAATATTATATATACAATTGAGTAAAATTGAAATTGAAAGTTATTTCTAAACATATTGTAGTAAACCTGTTGACTACTTTATATTAAATAAGTCAGAAAGCCTTGGAGTCTGGCCAGTCTTTTCTTCAGGAGGAAATGACATCATGTGGAGCAGGTCATGTGATCTGGAATTAACACACTTCCTGGAGAGGTGTTTTTGTAATGGGGAACTTAGTGGAAAGTGATTTCTCTGACACAGATACAATTTGTTATTTTCCATATAAAACTTGATATATTGCCAAAAAAGAAACATCTGTCATGATTATCTCAACTTAATAAATGAACACAAACTATTTCTGAATCAGCTCCTTTTATTATTGTTTAGCTCATTAGAAGGTGGTTGTTATTAAATTCAGACGGTTATTTAGTTGATATTTTAGTGATATCCAGTCATTTTTTTATTAAATACCAATACATAAAATGACAAAAACCAGAAATGAAATAACTAAACCAATACACAAAATTAAAATAAATAAATAAATAAATAAATCATCGTGTTATTTTCTTATTTATTCTTGCACTGCCTTTATACTTTTGTACTTTTTCTTTTGGAGCTGCTGTAACAGTGAATTCTCCCTACTGTGGGATCAATAAAGTTTATCCTTATCCTTAAAATTACATAAATGAGACACAAAATGACAAAAACGAGACACAAAATGACACAGACAAAACAGAAAATAACAAAACTGAGACACAAAATGACAAAAACCAAACAGAAAATGACAAAAACGAGACACAAAATGATAAAACTGAGACACAAAATGACATAAACAAAACAGAAAATAACAAAACCGAGACACAAAATGACAAAAACAAAACAGAAAATGACAAAAACGAGACACAAAATGACAAAACTGAGACACAAAATGACAAAAACAAAACAGAAAATGACAAAAACGAGGCACAAAATGACAAAAACAAAACAGAAAGTAACAAAACTGACAAAAACAAAACAGAAAATGACAAAACCGAGACACAAAATGACAAAACCGAGACACAAAATGACAAAAACAAAACAGAAAATGACAAAAACGAGACAGAAAATGACAAAAATGAGACATGCAACGACAAATTTTAGTGATATCCAGTCATTTTTGTTTCTGTAATAAATAATTATGGAATTTGTAAAGACATGATCATAATGAACATAAAAAGCATTATTTTTTTTAAACTTTTATTAAAAATGTATGCAGAATATATCCCATGGACTTTAGAAGCCCCTCAATGATATATTGACCCCCTTCCTGCCTTTAAATTGCTATGATGTAACTACAGTGTTGCTGTGTGTACTTACTCCTCCACCAGCTCACATATAACTGCTCTATGCTACACAGTGGCAAACTGTAATATGTGAGTAATTCTTCTGTACATCTTCTAACTGTAAACTGCTGAAGAATGACAGAGAAATCTCCATAGTGCAGGTTAACAGGAGGAAACCCTGGAAGTGTCTGTCTGATGTAGTCTGTGGTTTAAAGGTGGAAATGCTCAGCTTTAGTGTTTACTGCCTGGAATGTGTCTCAGCATTTACTAAACAGTGTGTTGACATAACCGAGGGAAAAAAGAGAAAAGATTCTCACAGGAGGAGGTCTTTCAACAGAAAATCTCTCTCTGTAGGCTGCTGATTCATCCTGTTTGCTGAACATTTTCATTAAAAAGCATGAATGAACGGAACATCCTGCCTCTGCTTGGATGTGAAACTTGCCACCGGTCGCCTGTAAGCTCGCTGACATGCTAAATGAATCTGTTCCCACTACGGGGCTTGGAGAGATCCGTTTTCATGCCAGTGACTCAGATTTTGTCTGCTTGTTCCTGTACAGTGTTTCATTTTCAGTATGATTCTCTAACCCGACCCCATGTCCCTCACAGGTTCATTGTTTTTGTAACGTACCAGATGTACTACGACTACCCACCTCCTACATACCTGGAATACCCCATCCTCATTGCCCAAGGTCAGTCACTGTATGCTGTCATATCAAATGGTTTTCATTCTGAAAGCAGTTTTGGTGTTTGTTTTTCAATTTCTGCACTGAGCCTCTTTTTGAATCTCGACTCCTTAGTTTATTCTTCAAACGTTGCCGTTGAAATATTATTACACATAAAATCACAATATTACTGTTGTAGTTGGTTGAGGTGATTTTTGCTCCACCAAGGAATGCTGCAGAGGAATGTGATGATTAGTGTACGTTTGTCCGTCTGTCCGTCTGTCTGTCTGTCTGTCTGTCTGTCTGTTAGCAACATCACTCAAAAATAGACCAACGAATTTGGATGAAATTTTCAGGGAAGGTCAGAAATGACACAAGGACCAAGTGATTAGATTTTGGCAGTGATGCAGCTTATAGTCTGGATCCATGGATTTGTTAAAGATTTCTGCATCATTGCCAGATAGCAGCATGGCGTCACTGTAACCATGACAACAAGTGAACACTACATCAGCTGCCTGCTGATGATCACATGGTTGTGATCCTACCACAAATCCACCACTGAGGACTTATCAGGACTTATCCTTCAGAAATGATCCAAGGAACAACTGATTAAATTGTGGGGGTGTTTCTGAGTCCCATCAATTCCTGCTGCCTGCTACATATTTAGGTCATGTGATTTGGTATCCGTACATAACGTACACATGCAGAACACACACCTGTGCTCAACGCAAGGTCATTTTTTAGTAAAGATTACATCCATCAGAAATGATACAACGACTGAGCAGCCTTGGTGGAGTACCGCACTCTCTGATGTGATCTATCTTACTGATTAGCAACCATACACAAATGAACCACTATTCACCCTCGTGTTTACATACAGCCCCCATCCTACCCTCTGACCATCCTTATAAAATGTGGACTCTACAAATGTTCTGGGTTGGCTTCCCTTCACAGACTCATGCTCTGTCTTGGTAAACCCACCGTGTGCTGGAATACCAATAGACACCTCACTACAGCAAACTTAGAAGGACTAAGAGTGGAATTTCTTCAACACCTGGAAATTCCATCTAAATCTGTTAGTCCATTTTTGTTGCGAATAAACAGACAAACCAACGCGATCGTCACATAACTCCGCCATGTTTCTTGGTGGAGTAATTAGATGCTTTCAGTTTTTGAACAAACTGAAATGATCGTCCGGAGCTGAAAAGTCTTGAAGCTGTAGTAGCTGCCAAAGTGACGCCAAAATTCTAGAGCATTAAATTCATTTTCTGAATCTTTTCTTAATTAGATTTTAGTGTCAGATTGTCAATACATTTGAAAAGAAATTGGTCTCACTTCACGTTATCATTACGAGTTACGATACTAGATTTGTGTTCAAAAAATTCTAACTTCTGGCTTTAAAATTCCACATAGAAGACGACAAAATGTGCAAAAAGTGAAGACGTCTGAATTCTTACTGGCTACTGATGCTGCTACATCAGTGGTCCTTGAAATGAAGCCCTAAGTGGTGCATGTTCTAACCTGGCCTGTGTCATCAGATGTCATTCTTCTGCTCCTGATTCTTCATTACAACGGCAGCCTGCGGCAGAGCCTCATCTACACCTTGGTGTATCCTTTCATTTGCTGACACCAATAGACCTGAGGATGTTCATTTGATGCTGAAGAAAGTCAATGACCCATTAGTCTTTTGTGTGCTGCCTTAACTCAGTGTGTTCAGGTTTGTGGGCGGTTGGAGGCTCCTCACTGTGGAGAAGTGGATCATTGACCTGGCTATGGTAATCAATCAGTTTAACATCAATCATGAGTCACAGCATATGACAGAGTAAGCAGAGAGATGGCATGTCATCAGTCAGGAGTAATGAGGTGCAGATCTGAGTAGAAACTCACTCGGACCTCATTTCAGCTGGTGTTTCTCAGAAAGACACCCAGACCTTCTAGAATGGCCTCGTTGTTTAACCCTCGGGTTAAAATTGACCCATTTTAAAGTTTGAAAATGTAGAAAATAAATATATATTTTCACAGTGAAACTTCTGATGTCCACATTTTCAAGATTTTTGGGAAATCTTTGAGCATTTTTTTTCCCCACAATATTTTTTATTGGATTTTTCAAAAACAAAACAGCAAAAACAAAAACAAAACAAAACAAAAAAATACACACACTCATAACTACCACATACACAAACAAACCAACAACAGTGCTTCTCTGTTTTGATTGAATAACCTGTTACAAAAAGTACGTTACAAACATCTTAATAAAAGGAAATCTAAAAAAGCAAATCACAAACATGAAATCTGCATGGTCCACTCTCATCATTCACCTTCTTCTTCAGGTGTTACATTTGAATTCATAACATAATCAATAAAAGGCTGCCATATCTTCTTAAATTCATGCTTTTTAGATTTCAGTATATATGTTATTCTTTCAGGTGGAAGGTTTGTTAACATCTGTCTCAGCCACTGAGTCACAACTGGTCTATTAGTCTTTTTCCATAATAGTGCAATGCATTTTTTGGCATTCAGCAAACTTTGAGCATTTTTTGGTGGAAAAAATAAATGTTAAAATAATTCTGAAGAACAGTCACAAAAAAATCAACCAAAATCCAGCAAATTTTGCTGGATTTTGGTTGATTTTTCTGTGAATGTTCTTAAGAGAATATTTGAAGTTTTACTGATAAATATGTAATCACTTTAGATATTTTTAGGATTTTTTTGGAAGATTTTTACTCATTTTTTGAAAATATTTACAAGAATTTTCTTGCCAAATTTGGGAGATTTTTTAAAAATAAAACTTTTAAGGGAAACTTGGAATTTTCTTCCTGAAGGTTTTGCAAATTTTCAGAAATTTGGGACATTTTTTTTGCTGAATTTTTGGATTTTTTTTAGACAAGGAGACAATATTTTTTGGTGCCTGTAAATGAAGACAGCAGGAGGGTTAATGAGATGAATATGTCTTAAGTCCTTTTGCATATAAATAGGTGGGAGCAGTGATCCTGCAACTGCCTTTCTCTTAAAAGTTTAAGACATGAGAAGCTACAGCAAGTGTTTGAAACTTTGTACTTTTTGAAATTCAGCTCAACTGTGGAGCCCAGCTTGTCGTTGTATAATATGAAGTCTGACCTCCACTCTCCTCCTCCCAGAGCCTGTGCACGTTCATTAGTGCAGCCAGTAAGTTTGCTCAGCTGCAGTGTCTGTGGAGGTCTAAGGATGCGGGGCAGGTTAGCGCGCTCTCCTGGGCTCTGGCTACCTACACATGTATGGGTGAGTGGAAACTAAGCAGTCCTCTGTGTTTTGCTGCTTTCCCTGTTTTTTTTCTCAAATTCCCGACTCTGATGATTTGTTTTCTGGTGGCTGCTTTTTATTTTTCAACCCTTAACCCAGGGGTGTCAAACACGCGGCCCGTGGGCCAAAAGCGGCCCTCCAGAGGGTCCAATCCGGCCCTCAAAGTGTAAGCGAAATTCGCTGGATTTTGGTTGATTTTTATGTGAATGTTCTTCAAGAAAATGTTAGAAGTTTTACTGATATATATGTAATCACTTTAGATATTTTTAGGATTTTTTTTGGAAGATTTTTACTCATTTTTTGAAAATATTTACAAGAATTTTCTTGCCAAATTTGGGGGATTTTTTTTTTTTTAAATAAAACTTTTAAGAGAAACTTTTAAGGAATTATTGGAATTTTCTTCCTGAAGGTTTTGCAAATTTTCAGAAATTTGGGGAATTTTTTTGCTGAATTTTTGGACTTTTTTCAGACAAGGAAACAATATTTTTTGGTGCCCGCAAATGAGGACAACAGGAGGGTTAAATGAACAATTTAACCTGTAAACTAGTCGTTAATGGCAACTCTACCTGCTTCGTAGTATCGGCCTCTGACCGCTCTGGGTCAGCAAAAAACAACAGTGACATACAGAATGATCTGCTTTTAGTTGGCAGATAGTTTCTGCATAATGAATGGAAATGTCGTGGCTCCTTAAATCCTCCAGTAAGTTCACCTGCCGACTGACGGCGCCGTCTGCTGTTTGTTTGTTCTTCTTGCACTGCACATCTTTGCACTTTTAAACTTTATTTTTATTTTTTTTATTTTTTCTGTTAAAAATTTTGCCACCCTTGTATATATTGTAAATAAAACTGCTGTAACAATGTAAATTTCCCCTGGAGTGGGGAGAAATAAAGAACTTTATCTTTATCTTATCTTATCTTATCTTGGCAGCAGCATATTGTGGCTTTCTAGAGCTTTAACCATGAAAATGATGCTAATGAGAGCAGTCACAGTGAACCAACACATCCAGACGTTCAAAAACTCCCAATCATTCCGCTCTATCTGTCTAATACTGGTGTTTAGAATTCCTTAACCAGTTAATCAGTTCACATAAATTCTCTTCCCTGAAGTACTGTCACTGGAATGTTTCGCTCCCTGAATATGTATGATACTGTTTTCTTGGCTGCTAATTTAATAAATTACCAATTCAACACTTCATTAATGAAAAATCAGATGCTCTGCTGGATAATGAGGATGTCATTAACGCGGCTTCCTCTTTGTTTCAGCTCGGATTTACACCACCACAGTGACGACTGGAGACACGCAGGGTAAGTCGGTCTGAATTACAAACCACTGTGGGATGTGTGGGTCCCACAGTGGCATATTTAATAAACTCTTTACACATTTCACAAGGAAAAGATTTGTTTACTAAATAGCTACTGTCATAGTTTTGCATGAGGATTTTTGGCTGTTTGTTGTGCTTTGCTGTGGGGATGTCTGCTGTGCATTTTCAATCATAGGAGTCAAACACAAAGTGACTACAACCATCTGTTTGTGTTCTATCAGGGACATCCCCACTTTTTTAGCTTTGTGACTTTTTTTTTTTTTTAAAATCTGTTCAGTAATCCGTCCATGAGTCAAAGGCACAATGTTTCCATGCCAGAGGAAAACAGTACTGAGTCAGGACTGTTATTCCTCATTTCTCAGAAACTTGCATCAAAATGAAAGAGAAAATGTTTTTTATTCTGGCCAGGTGTGAGAGCAAAGTAATGTATTAAAGAGGCAAGCTGTAGTAAGAAAAGCATTTTTTTCAGTGAAGATAACATTAAATGAATGATAAATCCAGTGTAGACATTGTTAATGTGGTAAATGACTATTGTAGCTGGAAACAGCTGATTTTTAATGGAATATCTCCATAGAGGTACAGAGGAACATTTCCAGCAACCATCACTCCTGTGTTCTAATGCTACATTGTGTTAGCTGATGGTGTTGAAAGGCTCATTACTCCGCCAAGGAATGCAGAGACGTTACATGACAATCTGCGTACGTTTGTCCGTTGTTAATCTGTCTGTCTGTCCATCTGTTAGCAACATTACTCAAAAACAGAACAACGGATTTGGATGAAATTTTCAGGGAAGGTCAGAAATGACACAAGGACCCAGTGATTAGATTTTGGCAGTGATGTGGCGTAAAGTCTGGATCCACGGATTTACAGTGATGCTGTGCCGCTATCTAGCAATGATACAGAAATCTCAACAAATCCGTGGATCCAGACTATAAGCCGCATCACTGCCAAAATCTGATCACTTTGTCCTTGAGTCATTTCTGACCTTCCCTGAAAAACTTCATCCAAATTCATTAGTCTGTTTTTGAGTAATGTTGCTGACAGACAGACAAACCAATGGTGATCGTCACATAAGTCCACTGCGTTCCTTGGTGGAGGTAACTAGGAAGTTTAATGTGTGCTTTTGAGCCAGGCATTGGTACAAATGCTGGCACTGACTGTTTAATTCACTCATGATGTCCTCCTAGCTCATGAAAACATGTTGACAAGGTGATAAAGTTAATATTTACCAGAGGAAGTCCTTCAGAGATCAAAATGTTGTTTTTTTTTAGCTGAAGGAGCACATTTTCTGCAGAGTGGTGGGATGTGTCAGATGAAACTTATAGCTCCTTTTAAGAGAGGCAGACATCCAGCACACCTTAACTTACAACTCCATCCATAATGTGTTTAGAAGCACAGTACTGCTAGCCTTCAATGATTTACAGTTGCATTCCCCTTCATCGTGTCCATCTAATCATCTCCACTAATAATCTCTGATTTTGTCTCAGTTCTGGTGCGGTTCATCGCGATGACCCTCCTGAACCTGTGGGTGCTGCTCACGGTGCTCTACTACCAGAGACACAGCAGCAGCTCCAAGAAAGAAGACTAAGGCTGGAACGTCACCGCTCTGGAGAAGAGAAACGTTTACTGAATCACACTGGACCCAGGACTGATGGGAAACAACGGTTCTGTTGTAATGCGGTTGCTTTTTATATGGTTTTTACCTCGTTTTAAACTCTCACGCTTCTTTACAGAACATTCCAGTGTGCAAAAATGCGCATCTACCTGTAGCGAGAACAAAGACCTACGCTGTCATACTGTATGTGAGAAAAACTGTAGTATTATTAGACAGGACTTCCTTCTCAGGATAAGAAATGCTGTATTAAGAATAGTTTTTATATCTGCAAAGTTTTTTTCTGAACTATTTTAATAAACCAAACATATCGGCTTCTTCCAGTGTGGTCAGTTCAGTGTCATGCGTGAAAAAAAAACTCGTAAGCCTCAACAGAATCATAGCTTAAGACGGAGAAATAATCAGAACCAAAAGGCACATCCATGTCTTTATTGTTGAAGTGGTTATTATTATAGAGCTGTTTGGTAGCAAACATGCAATCTGGATGTAGAGCCCTTAAATACAAAGTGGACAAGGCTGTATAAATAATATAATGTGCACTGTATGGCATGTAAAATATATACTGTGTATATTTATATGTATAAAACATGCTTCTTGGTTAAAGGAGAGCACTCGGTACACACACACACACTCACATAGTTTACTCTCCATCTGCTATATAAGCCACATACACACAACAACGTGTCCAAACTCAGAGTTTGGTTACTTTTAATACAAAAATATCAGGACAAACACTTTTAGAAAACTTTCAATGGAATAGTGCTGCTCAGTATTTGAACTCATGGGATCAGGATATGATTGCATACCTTCATTGTTTCTGCTTCTTACTGGTTAACTTCCCCTCGCTTTCATTGTCACTACTGACCAAAAAACAACATTTGCTAGTAGGTGGAGGCCTGTGGGTGGCAGCACTCGAGTGCAGGGCCTGAAAAAGCAAACGCATGCAGAGTAGTTGGTGCTGAAAGGGGGCTTCAGTCAAGTATATTTGGATCCATGTGATACAATGCCTGTGTGTCGTCTCTGGGAAAGCCCAGATGTACATTCAAAACAAAAGGAGCCGAGCTCGGATCAGAAAAGCATTAACGGTGCACCCCTTGAATTCAGTAAACATTAACCCTCAGAAATGACAGTGCAGGTTTGTGAGATATGGGATTGTGAGGATCTCATGTCTGGCCGTGTGTTCACTAAGAACTGTAGTCACACAGCGGCACACCGGTGGTTCAGCGCATGCCTCAGTCACTAATCTGAATAAGCGCACTCAAGGAATGATTTGCTCAAATGCATGACCAGCCTGACATCCCATCCCCACCTTATCAACAAAACTGGTTTGCTCAAGCACCTCATTGGAGCTTCTTTGACTCTGTGGACAGGCAGCTGGAAGCAGATCTGTGGAAAGCAAGAAGCTACAATCATTCTGTTATAGAAAGTACAGACACTATCCGGGACAAACAACCCAACAACAAACACAACTGACTGTCTTCTGAGTGTAGTGTTCCCCATTAAACCCTTCATATCGTTCAGAATCATTAAACACAAGAATGTCTTTTCATTTTTTGGCCACAAGAATCCCCAAAGGTGGTGAGGACGATTTTTCCTGTCGGGTCCTTCAATCAGACGCTGTGTCCCGGTGATTGTTTGAATTGAATGGTTGAGGTAAGTGTATCTCCTTCCTGCCGGCCGTGGTCAGGCTTCTAAGAGCTCTCCTCTGTTCTGTGGGCAATCAACGAGCTCCTCCAGCCACCCAGAGACACAATCAAGAGAACACTTCAGCTAATGTGTTTACAAGCTACCCAGCTCGTTTAAAACCATCACAGGTGTCGAGGTGAGCCTGACAGATGGAAGCGGCTGGAATCACGTTGAACAAAAGAGAAAATGGACTTGGTAACTCTCACAGGCTGAAGCAGGACAGGGTGGCCGGTGGTGGAGAAGTGATGTGGAGTTCAGTGTGCTGATCTGCAAACGGAGCTTTGTAGAGTCTTAGATTTGTGAGGAAACACCCCCCACCACCTTAGAGAGGCTCCACACTCCAGAGCAAGGTTAACTGGAGGGAGAAAAACAGACGCAGGGTTAAACTCAGCTCATATTTAATGACATCTCTTATGATTCAAAGTGAACGCATCTTGTTTAACAATCACCAAACCAAGGAGGAACAGAATGAAAGAATCACATCTCCTCACAAACTATTCTTTTTCTGTGTTACCTACATTCAATTTATTGCACAAAAATGGACAAATAAACTTAATATACTCAAAGCTTAGTTCAATATTGTGCCACTAAGTCTATTAGAATATCCATATAAAGTGATCCCAGTATTACCAGACTAGACCTCCTAAGTCAGGGGTGTCAAACTCATCTTAGTTCAGGTTCCACATTCAGCCCAATCTGATCTCAAGTAGACCGGACCAGTAAAATCACAGCGTAATAACCTATAAATAACCACAACTCCAAATTTTTACTTTGTTTTAGTGTAAAAAAGCATGTTCTAAAAAAGTTCACACTGAAGGAATTATCTTTTTACAAAACATTATGAACAACCTGAAATTTCTTAGGAAAAATAAGTTCATTTTCAACAACATTCAGCCTCAGTTTATTATTTCCACATTACAACTTCCAGATCAGTGTCGACAAAGGAACACAACATTTAGTCACAGCTGTCTGGATCTGAATGAAAATTTTACTATATGGTCAAAACGACAAAAGTCAGACAAAACACAACCAAAAATGGGACAAAAGACACAAAACACAACAAAGAATAAGACAAAAAGGTTAGAAAGTCACAAAAAAAATGGACAAACAACACAAACGAGACAAAAAATGACAAAAGCAAGAAATTAAATGACAAAAAATTAAACACAAGCGAGACAAACAGGAAACACAAAACAACAAAACTGAGAAACAAACAACAAAAAAGACAAAAGACAACAAAAATAAGATGAAATAGTTTAAATAACGAGACACAAAACGGCAAAAAATGAGAGGAACGACACAAAACAACACAAACAAGAGACAAAAAAACTACCAAAAAAGTTAGAAAGCAACAAAAAAAACGGAGAAAAGACAAAAATTAGACAAAAAATGACAAAAGCTAGAAACAAAATGACAAAAAATTAGACAAACGACACGAACAAAGAAAAAAGAGAAAAAATTAGACAAAAAAGTTAGAAAGCAACAAAAAAATGGAGAAACGACAAAAATTAGACGAAAAATGACAAAAGTGAGAAACAAAACCTCAAAAACGTGAGACAAATGACAAAAAAAGACAAAAAATAAGACAAGACAAAATATTACAAAAAAGAGACACAAAGTGACAAAAGAACAATAAGCAATCTAGTATTTTACTTTATGATCAAAACAACTTGTTGAGGTCTAAAAATTATTTTAAATTTATAGTTTTACAGTTAATGTCTTCCCTGTAGTTTTTACTCTTTGAGGGCCGGATTGGACCTTCTGGAGGGCCGGTTTTGGCCCGCGGGCCGCATGTTGGACACCCCTGTCCTAAGTGGTACGTGCACTAAGCCCATCATCCAGTGTGTTTTCACCAGGAGTCTGCCACCACCTCAGAGTGACAACAAACATACACACATTCAGGAATTGAGTTGTTTGCCGGTAAACATCTGGGCAAAGGAAAAACAAGAGCAGCCGTCATTTATACCAGGAACTGCTGGATTCTTCTCGCTTCATTTTGAAACCGTTTGACCTGCGAGGGCTGAGGTCAGAGGATGCAAAGTCACAACAGGTCAGACATGTTAAAGGGTGTTTAGATCAAATGCTGGACATGATAGGAGGAGTTTCCCTAAATCCAGATTTATATAGTTATCACCACCTAAACAAGATCATGGGTCTAACGTTTTTCATGGTAGGCACTGCACAGCACACACAGTGTTACCATCTGTGGTCATCAGAAATGTATAGAGGAACAATCATCATCGATATCATCCAGCGCCCAGTGCCAGTCCTGAAGACCGAAGTCCTCCAATCTGAAAGGGGAGATTAATTTGGATGGTTGTGTAACAAGAACTGCACACACAAACTGGTTCTTAAAATAAAGTCTCTTTTGGGGGGTGAACAGTTAATAGAGATGTATCCAAATTGCAATAGCTGTAGTTTTCTGACCAAGTTAAAATCTCTGACAACGTACCGTTATAAGTGAAGCACAGTGGTGCCACTACTGACACTCATCAGCTACAGTCCATATGTTACAGAGAGAAGGGAACATGTTAGTTTGACTGTGAATGGAACGTGACAATGCGTCTGACTGAGGCTTAAAATGTGGAGTTTTACATAGTTCTTGTTGTGTGACAGTCACACTTTGGAAAACTGCTAAACAGTAACGAATGAACTGAGGCTTGACTTTTAAACAACATATGTTACAAATCCAGTTGCAATATCTGTTAGAAAAACCACAAATACAGTGGTCCCTGGTCTATCATGGGGGGTAGCTTCCAGAGGTAGCAACCATATTTATTTTATTATTTATATATAATTTAAGGCTTTACAAACCCTCCAAACACTCTTAGAAACCTTACAAGCCACCACAGAGCAACACTAAGAGCAGCAGTCAGACATCAGTGTGAAGTGGAGGCCAGATGCTGCTATAGACGGGAGACAGAGGAGACAGATGCTACGATCGCTGAGCCAATCAGAGCCCAGCGCTGTACACTATGCATTTTATTTAGACTTAATATCCTTTTAATATGTTTTAATTATTTTGATTTATAATGTTGTCAATTTTTTAGGCTAGAAAATGCTTATTTTACCGTAAAAATAATTAAAATAATGTAGGGATTGAAGAGCCGGTCGCTATGACTGAACTTGGATGCTGCAAAGCACCATGGGAGTTTGGGGTGTTGGGGGTTTAAATGTCATTATTGTGGTTTAAATTAGTGTTCCAGTGTTATTAGTGTTTCTGTTTTATTGTGTTTTTTGTGGTTTAGTCAGCCTAGTTAGCTTGGTTTAGTGTTATGCAGTCAGGACCGTGAGTGTGAAGTGTTTTGATCACTTCCTGCCACAATTTCTGTAGTGCTGGTCTCTGTGTGTCAAAATAAAAGCATCTGCTAGTTGCAGAGTACATTAAAGGTAGATGCCTTTCCTCCAGCATCGTTCTTCAATGCAGCTGGCCGCAATAATGAATACATGAAAATACCTATATACCGCAAAATCCTGCGATGTGGTGAAAAATCCGCGATACAAAATTAGATATGTAAAATTTAAAAATCCACGATACAAAATTAGATATGTAAAATTTAAAAATCTACGATACAAAATTAGATATGTAAATTTTAAAAATCCACAATACAAAATTAGATATGTAAAATTTAAAAATCCGCGACAGAGTGAGACCGTGAAAAGTGAACCATGATATGGTGACTGTATGTTTTTGTAAAATTGTTGAGCTCTAGTGGGTCTTACACAGATTCCCAGGATGTAGTACACATCAAATCAGTTTTAGAGCTGTTAAGAGCCGACTAGTGGAGTAAAATGCATAGATCATGTAATGTGTTTAGTTTGCCTTCAGTTACTATTTCTACTCTGTATGCAGATGGTGCATTTAGAAAGTTTTCTCTCTCTTTATTGTGTAACAAAACTCACAACCTTTTCTTTGCCTCATTGGGGACCTCCTGTGTAACTTTTAATTGAACTAAGTAGCATTTAGCACAAATTGGAACACCGCGTAACCTTTTAGTTTCAATTACTGAAGAATAGAGGCTGTTTTGCTCTGCTACCTGCTCTTGCTGGTGGGAAGCTGTCGGCTGGGCCTCCTCATGGACTGGCTGGGCTGAACCTTCATGGAGGCCCTTGGCGAGGAGCGTGCAAAGTGCTCTGGTGGTGGAGGCTTCTTTGGGATCTTCTTGACCAGTCGGCTCACCCACTTCTGCTGCTCCTCCTGGGACAGGGCCAGCAGCAGCAAGTTCTTGGCTGTAGACACGTCGTAGTTCACTGGTGGTAGAAGGGAAGGGACATTTTCTGTCATTTTTTCATGTTTTATTTAGAAAAAAATGTCAGTTTTAAATCTTCAAGAGCTGCACTTTAGTATTAAATGACATTCATGTTTTAGTTGACAGATGAATCCCTTGGTAAAACGATGCACTAAAGTGTCCTACCTTTGCAGGGGGCGATGATCTCCTCCTTCTTGTCCATGTGGTCCTTGTGGCACTTGATGTGGCAGCGCCGGCACTCCAGAGCAGGCGGTGGCTTGAACATGTTCCACAGTGGTTTGGTGCACGCCTCACAGTTGGTGGGGAAGTGGTAGAGCGTGGGGATGAACTCGTGGCCTTTGTGGCAGATGTAGCTGGACTTCTCTCCGATGGCCAGCGGCTCCACAGGAAACACTGGCTCTTTTTTGCTTTCGCCTTCATTGGCATAAAGAATCTGGAGAGCAAACAGAGGATGAGGATGCAGGATTTTCAAAAAGATACTAGGTTGTGATATACACAGCTGGAAATGTAATAAACAATGACTCCATCATTTTCCTTCTTGAATATTACTCTAAAATCTGCATATATTAGGGCTGGGACTTTAACGCATTAATTACAATTAATTAATTAAAGACAAAATAACGCGTTACAAAAAATAATGGATTTAATTGCAGATTTCTTAGTTCCCTAATTTCTGTCCCACCGGTAACACTGATGCACATTCCAGCCCAGTAGGTGGCGCTAATGAACCTAAAGTCTTACTGAAGAAGATGCACAGGACGCACTGAGTGATGTCAGCACAGAAGCGTCGGACCAACATGGCGGCTCAGTCACAAACTTTCTCTTTTATTAGGAAAACTGTTCAGCAAAAAGTATTTCTGAGAGCATTTGTGGTGAGAAATAATCTGCTGAATCTGTCCTGGTTTTAGTTCAACGACGGCTGGTTTAGACGTTTAACGAAAGTTTTGCAATGTGTCGAACATCCGTTTTCTGCACCGCATTAGCATAAATTAAACTACTTTATGCAAATGAGCTTCAGGGCGATGCCCCATACATTTGCTATGGCAGTCCTGGTACCAGCTAACGGTGTAGCCATCCCACACTTTACAACACATTGAAAGTGCTTGAGTTTACTAAAAGTCGTAAAATGTTGAATATAATCACTATAATTGTACTAATCTGTAGTAATCTGTGAATGTAGTAGACAGATGAAAAATGCAGATAAATAGAAATGAAACAAACATGTTTTGTTGTTTAATTTCACGTATGTCTATTTATCCATTCAGTCATCAACCAAAATTTATTTGAATTGAAAAACTTTGCGGATTGTGATTAATCACAATTAATTAATTACAACCCCTGCAATTAATTAGATTAATTTTTTTAAATTACGCCCCACCGCTAGTATATATATTTGTATATATGCTGTCATTATGAATATTGGCTGATATATAAATATTGGATGTTTTCAGGCTCTAATTCATGCCATCCAGAAGGTCTAATTTGGAAGTTCAACAATAAAAATGTGAAAGCAGACCTGGAATATCCTGGGAATCTCTTTGGCGTCAGCTCGGTACACATCTGTTTGAGTGACAGGCCTCACATGGAAGATTTTTCTGTGTGATGAAAAGAAGTGTCAAGGCTCCTCATTAAACCATATGAAAAGTGACTTAATGCATCTCAACACAACAGCAAATCATCCTGAAATAAATAACCTCATGAACTAAAACTGAGCTGTCTTCAGCTGAGGATCTGTCAGACGTCGTACTCACTCTATATCCAGCACCATGTAGGGAATGGACTGCTCCTTGTCTTGCTCGCTCTTGTAGAAGAGAATCTTCTTGCTGCTCACTACAACATACTACAGAACAGGGCAGATAATGTAAGAAAATCAGCGAGACACAGTTTCACATCATTAAAGCATATTCATGGATTTATTCATACTTTTTTCTCCCATCCAAACTTCTTTGTGTTGTTTCTGACGGGGAGAGAGAGCCAACCCTCCAGCCTTGTTTCTGAGTGGGAGAAACACAGAGAGTTAGGATAAATGCAGGTTGGATTCCAAACAAAAGCAGAGGGGGGCAGATACCGTCAGTGCACTTTTCTGAAAATAATGGCTGCTTGATTTTCACATCGCAGCAGTAAACTAAATATTTATTCTCATCACTGCTGTGTAACGTGTAACAGATGTTTGATACATACTGATAACAGCATGGAAGTGTTTAAACTAAACTAATAAATGTCACATATCCAAAATACATATATAATATACAAACATGTACCCAGGATTATGGTTGCATTGCAAAAGAAAGGGTGGAGAAACTGTTCTTGTTAAAATTAAGCAGCTGCTGAACATAGATATAGACAAGGAGATCCTAATTGTCAATACAGCATAACTGAATGTGAGAGGAGGCCACCAGGACAGGGGAAGGTGGAGTGTCTATCCACAGTGGAAATAATTGGCATGCTTTGCTAAAGAAATAGGGCTACAGGGGTCCTCGACTTACATCAGAGTTCCGTTCCTACAGACTGATGTAAGTCGATTTTTGCCATAAGTCGGAACGTCGGCAAAAATGTAAATAAAGCTGTTATGTGCATCACGATATTGATCAGTTCTTACAAAAGTCATGAATACCAACAACTTTCATGCATGTATGAGTCATTTTACAAGAAGATAACAGAACATGTTCCATTGTTTTTACAACTTTATCTAATAAAGCCGATGTTCGTTGGAGTTTTGTCCTGTTCCAAGTGTTTTGTTAAATCTAATTTCACTTCAATGGTGTGTTGTCCTTCAGGCAGAATTGTCAATGTACGTTTATTTTGAAAAAGCCTTTATTTTGAAGTTTTGACAGTTGTCACTTCCTGCCCACTATTTTTTGATGTTTAGCTTTACACATGTACGTGCTTTTGTGGATCCACGGCGCTCTACTTTGTAAACGCCACAGAGGCAACGTCATAAGTAATTAACTTCATTTTTGGACTGACTGGTTAAGTTAAAAGGATTTATTTACATGTATTTATGTTGTTTAATTCTGTTTTTGTTGCATTTCTCATTCTATGATGTGACTCACAATTCATTTAGCAAGCACAAGTTTAACTAGTTGGACAGCTGCAGCTTCTACGTTGCAGTGAAGACAGCACACATGGAGATGGCTTTCCTTTTCTTCAAAGCACTGCCATCAGATGAATCTGACTTATGCTTGGGAGCCACAATGAAGGGCAAAAAGTTCGTGAATGTAGCACAATCCAAGGTAGCATACAACTGGAGAATGTAAACAAAGCCGTCTTATAGCGCCACATGACGACGTATTCATCCGCTCCGCTTGCCAGCTAGTTCCACGTAACCTGTTTCACGCAACGACGAAACGCCGTAGGTCGAGGACGTCGTAAACCGAGGACCCCTTGTATTAAATACTGAAAAGTATTTCTAAACTCAGCCAAATCTCTTAGTAATTATAAATAGTATTAATAGCTGTATTTCCAGTGGCTGAGCTCTTACCTGTGTATGCATCGTCAGCATCAAACTCCGGCCCGCTGCTGATGCTGGCAGAGTCCATCGACTGAACACTGAGCGATTGCAAGAGATTTCTCAGCTGCTCTATGTCGCTGTCCTTACTGTCCAGAGCCATCTGCAGCTCGATACGCATCTGACTCTCATCTGCCAATTGCTAAAACAAGACAAGGGAACATTACAGAGAAAAGACGATACTGAAACACATTCCTTTCTCTCAGCAGGGGACATAATGACCCAGATGAAAGGAAATCTAAATGTCGGGTCTATTTCACTGTTTAAGTTGACTTTTCACTTACTGCCTGCATTTCGTTGATCTCTCTCTGGTATTTGATAATGCTGCTGTTGAGCTTCTCCTTCTCCGACCTGAGCTCCAGCTGCAGCTTCCTGTTCTCCTTCTCCTTCCGCCGCATGTCTGTGTCATTACCACGGCGACTGCCACCACCACCGCCACCACGTACTTCCGGCTTTTTCATACAGATCTCCTCCAGCTTATTGACAGCCTGTGGATAGACATAATTAATGAAAACTTAAACGACGTGATAGGAGAAACATCAAATGTAGCTCCTAAATGGTATGATCAGGTCTGGAACACAGTTATGGCTTTAATAACACCAACCTGAGTTTTCAGCGTCCTCTCTGACTGCAGCTGCTTCTCAAATGCCTGCTTCATCTGGTTGAACTGCTGCTCCCAGTCCTTCGACTTATCTGAATCTAGAAAAGAAAAAAAAGACACATCAACAATGAATAACAAAACCATGACAACAAGATCAACCAATCATTCAATCAAAGTTTATTTCTATAGCCCTTTACAACAGCCCAAAGGGTGAGCAAAGTGCTTCACAGTGAAAGACAAGAGAAAAACTTAAAAACAACATAGTAACTTAAAACAGACAGCAGTAAAATATACAATAAAACAGTCAAAACAAACAGCAACAAAACAGCACTAAGATACACATGTAAAAGAAATAAAAGTAATAAAATGTCACCATGCCGCTACGTATGAAAAGCCATTTTAAACATGAAGGTTTTGATTTAAACAGACCCAGGTCAGTGATGGTGCTACAGAGAACACCCAGTCACCCCAGTGTTGGTATTTAGACCTGAGTACTTCAAGCAGCCACCAATCAGACGACCTCAGAGCTCTTTTTTGGTCCCGTAAAATTAAAAGCTTGGATAAATAAGGTGAGGCAAGACTGATAAGAGCTTTAAAAACAAACATTAAAATTTTAAAAAGTATTCTGGACTGGAAGCCAGCGGAGAGTATAAAGGACTGGGGTGATGTGCTCACGTCTGGTGTTTGATAAATGACGCATGCCGTCTGCAGCATTTTGAACGAGTTGCAGGCGGCTGATAGATGCCTGGGAGACGCCAATATAAAGTGCACTGCAGTAGTCCGGTCTCGAGCTGATAGAAGCGTGAACGGCTTTTTGAAGTTCGTTACGGTTAAGAAAAGGCTTGACTTTGGTTCAAAAACGTAATTGAAAGATTTAGCTTGGATTTGAAACATTTTAATTACCTTCTGCTGCCTCCTTCAGTTTGTTGTTCAGCTCCTCCTTCTCATTGGCCAGGTTGGCGACGTCGCTGGTCAGGGTTCTGTTGGCTTCTTCCAGCTGCATGGAGCACAAAATATCGCCACTGTTATTGATAATAGTGTTCACTACCGAAGCAGTCTGCCACTCTCCAACCTGAAGTCATTTTGCTCTGATTTCAGCACTTAAAATGTGCTGGATTTACACTTTGTTGTTGTGCATCATGTTGTAAGGTGCCGTTTCACTCATCAACATGCCGGAAACAGTTGCTGAAACCACCAACAAAGCAAATCTATCATCTACATTTAACATATTAACTGGAAAGGTCGGGGAACAGCCGTTACTGCAGCTCACCGAACTGATGGTGATGTCCTTCTCGGCCAGCTCTTGGCGATGGCGAGCCATCATCTCCTTCAGTTCCAGCTCCTTCATTATCTTCTCCTTCTCCAGGTCTGAGTACTGCTCCTCAGCGATGGAACGTGCCAGCTGCTCTGAGTCAGCCTTCGTCAGGGTGATCTCCAGCTGTGCTGCCAAAGAGTCCCTGAAAGAAAGTAGAAAAAATAATAAATCAAAGACTGAATGACAGCGATAAATTCAAATGTACAAATGTTTCACTCAGAACCCCTATGCCTTAATTGGTCTGTGATGTGGTTGGGTTTCAAAAGCTATTATATCAGTAATTATGCATGTACACGTATTTAATTGATGGTGCCCCAAACAGTCCTAAATTCCCCAGAAATCCTGTGCTGTGTCCGTCTACTCTGCTCTTCACAAATCAGGAATAATCACATTGACACGGTGTTATTAACAGAATAACAACTGCAACGTTACTATGTCATTATCCTGTAAAAAGTCACCGCCACCCTTTCAGAAACATCCACAGGAGCATGAGGAGCAATGATGTTTACCCACTGAAGCATGAACAGAATCGAGTTCATGTCTGCTGTCTGCTTTCAAAGTCAAAATCAGTTCTGGGGAAACGGTAAATTGGCATTTATTTTCCATTGTGTTTTCAAACAGCTCACCTCTCCTCCTGCAGCTCCTGCAGAGACTGCTGCACATCTTTGTAGAGTTTGTTCCTCTCCTCACATTCCTCCTTCAGTTCACGGACCTGGGTCTTATAGAGAGTCTGGAAGAGAAGCAGCAGGTTAAATACAGCCTCTCAGCCGATACATTCCCATATAGAAATCTTTGCTGGATTAATGAGGTGTATAAAGGCAATTTCCAGTGGGAAGACCAGAAAAGTAAAAAAAAATTCTCAAAGGCAAACACTATTTCACCTGAGTAATAATGGATGTGTAGAGTGTGTACATATTAGCTACTAAAATGAAGTTATGTTCAATGAAAACATACATTGAGGTTTCACTACCTTGAACTGCATTGTGTAATGATTAGATTATTACAAAAGCACATTAACTAATGGATGCAGTAATTTAATACACACAACAACCTGCATTAGCTACTGGAAAATAAATGTAGTTCTGATTGTATACTAAAGCCTACACACTGAGCAAGATACAAAACCACAATGCGATGCACTTAGTCATTTTACAGAGCAGAACACAGACTCACTGAGAAATACTGTTCGGCCTCTAACTGGTCTTGTAATTCCTTCATTTGTCCATCGGTTTCCTGTCTCTCTCTGTAAATGACAAAAATAAATAAATCAGGTATCCATCATCTCAGTGCTAAAAGTTCTAAAAGCATGAAATAAAATGTAAACTGACTTGCGCAGCTCTTGGTTCTGCTTCTCCAGGCTGCGTCTGATGTCTAGCAGGTGATTGGTTTCCTGCTTAAGCTGTTTCTCGGAGGTTCTCAGGACGTTGAGCTGCTGGTTCTGGGCCTTCAGGTCGTTCTGAGTCAGGCTACGCTTCTGGGTCTCCTGCTCAATCTTCAGGGTCAGGTTCTTCACCTGAAAGAGTTGAAGAAATACAGATTGAGGCCGACTAGAGGGCTCCATCCAGGTTGCACTGGAATAGGTTCCTAGACTGATAGAGTCTTTGAATTTACTTTTGTCTGTATTTCCTGTTTAGTAAACTGGGACTGAATTACAATTATTATTCTACAGTGTAGAGCTGGCACATCATCACATAAACTGCAGGATTTGTTTCTGTAGGTGGCCTTTAATATCTAAACACACACTTCACCGGCCTGCTGCACAGATTATAAACACTCACCTCCTCTGTGAGGCGTTCCTTATGTCTGCGCAGCTCATCTAGTTTCTGTAAGGCCTGTTTATAGTCACAGTCCATCATGCTGCTGTGTTTCTCCAGCTCCAGTATTCTGTTCTCCAGTCGCAGTTTGGCTGCTCGCTCCTCCGCCAGCTTCTGCTCCATCTCTGCACATGGGTTATACAGTTATATTAGTTATATTAGTAAGTTCTAATAATCAACAGTGTAATTCAAGCTGTAATGTGTACAAAACATGGCAAAGTACTGAGTCAGCGTTCTGCATTGAATGATTTCACCAAGTTCAGCTGTTGAATGAACCGCCTCTCTGGTACAAACTGCAGAGAACAGACTGTGAGGGAACAGCTTCACTGGAAACAAAAGGTCGGTGTCATTACCCTTCATGGACTCTGACTTGGCACCCTCGATGGTTACTTTGATCTTGCTCTTGTCAGCCAGCAGAGCCCTGGTGGCCTTATGAGACGCCCCCTCCTGTTCCAGCTCCTGCTGCAGCACCTTCAGCTTGTAGGTCAAATCAATCTCCTTGTTGCTCTTCTCCTGTACACACACAAAACAACAGCACAATGTTGTGATAGATGCTGTGACAAGAAGAGCAAAAAATAGCCAAGAATAAAAATCTATTTAGACAGACAGACAGACTGAATATATGGAATGAAAAATGACGACATTAAGTTTCATTCCATATATTCAGAACTCTAGATTATATATATAATTTCCTAAACGGCATGTCATAATATATAGATATAGATATATCGATCATCTAAAGCATCTCCTTGTAAATATTCTTTGAAAAAAATCCTATGTTTCCAATATGAAAAGCTTTCGAAAAGTGATCCTCACGCAACCATCCTGGATCTTCTGATAGTTTGGATTTGAGGAGTTTCTGAAGACTTTCTACTTTTGTAAAGAGTGTTTCTGGTTCATGTTTAGTGCATTTACATTGATTAAATAACATGTAAGAGCTATTAAGCCTTCTTACCAAGGTGATCAGAGTGTGAGAAGAACAGTAAAACGGGGCTAGACAATATGGGAAGTTAAAGAAATCCGTTTTTTTTCAGTCAGTTTGAACATGTTTTTTCAGCTGTCTGACTTTGGACAGCAGCGTTAGCAAATATAAATCTGTTTCAGCTATTATTTAACTTCTTAAAAGTGAGATTACAGCTTAAAAATAGGGTTCTTGTTGTAACTGATGTTGTAATTTTGATATGGAGACTCTGAATTTTCTGAAAGTTTGTATCCATTTGACTTAATCATGCAGAGGTGCCTGAAAAGCAAACACACAAAAATCCAAGTCTGTCCTTCAAGGCGATTAAACCAAATTTAATGATCTTACATTGTATATACATATTATCTTTAAAACTTACCGTCTAACTCTTCAATGATCCATGTTAGGCAGTAAGAGCTTTGCAACAGTCAGGCCAAAATGAACAACCTTCAGTAAGAGACACCTGGGAGAATTCTAAAATACAACAAGTCTCGTTGTCTTCATCACCAGGCTGGACAAATTTGACATTTTTACCTCCGCCAAATCAAAACAATAAAAACTGAAAAACAAACAACAGCCCTGTGACGATGAGCCAGTAAACACTGTTCTCACCTGTAACTCTACCAAATGGAATGTAGCAGAAATAAAGCACAACAAATAGGATGGAATGGATCAATCAGCTATAGCAAGCACATCAGGTATGGAACGGTTTAGCAACCCTTCTACTTAAATATATTTTCAAAGTTCAATGAAAGAAATTAACATTAACAAATCACTGACTGTAGGTCCATGAAGACGGCACCCTTAAGTTTGCAAAGTGATCTGTAATTTATGTCTTGTGCCTTCTAGGATCCATCTAAAGAGTAGGGGTTTCAAGTGTCTTCAGTAATTGTTTATCGGTCCTCTGTTGTGATGCTCTGACAGTCCCAAATAACACCACAAAGACAGCACAGCACACCCCAGAACGTTTAAACAAAACATTTTACACTGATGGAAAACGAATCACAAGATCTGGTCTCAGAAGTTAATCTAGAAACAGTCAATTACAAATACTATATTTATGACTTGACAACCAGCTGACCTTAAGTCAAGACGTGGATTGGGCCATTAGGTCTATTCAGAGTTCCCTTTGACTTCATTTAGATTACGACTATGACTAGGACTATGTGACTTCATTCACACTTGCAGAAAATGGATTTTGAGGCAAGATATTACAAAGATCCTGAATATTAAAAAGTAAATAAAACCCAATCAAGACAGAATATGGTAAGGAAGGTTTGGTCATCTACAGTCAGACTTTATGATTTACCTTCTCCAGATCAGTGAGTTTGTCCTGAAGCTGTCTCTTCTCAGTCTCAGCTTTGGACAAAGCCTGCCGCTGCTGACGCACCTCCTCCTCCAGGCCACAAATGCGTCCTGCAAGACAACAAAACATACATATAAGCCGGCAACAAACTGCAAGCTCACATTATGTGCTCACACGCTATACCTCAAGAATCATTTCTGGGATTTGGGGTTTTTTGTCATTCTCCACTGATCTGTGTCCAGCAAGATCAGGCAGAACTGTACAAGAACCAACTCCATGTTCAACAATAGGTTTATTTTTAAAACACACATTATCCCAATTACTTAGAGTAATCAACTACTCGCTATAAACACTAACAACCTTGGTTCACTGGACAAAGCAGTTCATTATAGATTCAAATACAGTGTTTTATGTTGTTTGGTTTAGAAATGTGGCAGACAGGTCAAAGCATCCTGCAGTTTAACTGGGCAGAGATCAGGGTGTTAATTGTGTTTGTTTGAGTATGACCTCACCTCAATCAATGCAGTCAGATAAGAGGTTTTATATGACAGTTTAAGTAGCCTGAGCACCGATCTAATCAGATTATGGTTAAATTATTGGTCTTGATGTAAACATACTCCTTTGTGTAGCTACACAAATGCATTCTTGGAGCTGAGCACTACGACCGCAGTCTGCTACTGCTACAAACCGACTATGGAGCAAACCAGCCTTTTAAACACCACACGTATTTGTTCTGGTTGAAATAAACTTAAGGCAGCAGTGAATGTGTTATGCGTTGAATGGATTCTGGCTGAAATCATACTCCAGAGCAAATTTCTTATTACGATCTGAAGAGCCTGTTTGGTGCCTTCAGTTTCTGGGTGGCACATTGCTCTTGCCCTTAGTAAATCTAGCATGTAAGCTGCAAGGCAGGCAGATGGAAAATGACTTGAGGTTGTAGAGATACTGAAGTTTTATCACCGACATGTAATAGCATTACTGCCTCATAAATACACAGGTAACTCTATCAGCAACTCCTGGAAACGGCATTTCATACACGGAAGTGCCTTGAATTGTGAATCATATTGATATCCAGCTTTGCAATTGTGTAACTATCGACTACCATATTGTGCTTCAAGTGTTTTCGCTTTATTGTTTGCTGTGTTTACTTTATTATTACTTGAAAGCTGGGAGGAGTACAGGTGTAACAACCTGCCTCTGTGTGGCTGACAACAACTGCAACTCAAACTGGAAGAAATTGGATAACAGACTGGAGTTCTCTATGAATTCATATAAACATACTGATGTATACACCCATCCATTCATTTTGTATACTCCACTTTATCTTCTGGAGGGTCACGGAGGGGCCAGAGCAGGGGGGCCACATTCAGCCCAGTGTGATTTGAAGTGGGCCGGACCAGTAAAATCACAGCATAATAACTTATAAATAACTACAACTCCATTTCTTTCCTTTAAGTGGCAAAAAGTACATTCTGAAAATCAGTTAAGGAGCTATCTTTTTACAAAACATCATGAACAACCTGAAATTTCTTTAAAAAATTAAATTCAATTTCAACAATATTATACCTCAGTCCATCATTTACACATTACAACTTCCAGATCACAGAGTGTCTATGAAGACACAATACTTAGAGTCTGTAAGTATCTGGAACTGAATGATATGAAACTTTATGATCAAAACAACAAAAGTCAGACAAAAAAAAACACAAAAAAACAAAACTTAAGACAAAATATTACAAAAACGAGATACAAAATGACAACAGTGAGAAACAAAATGACAAAAAAATGAGACAAACGACACAAAACAGACAAAAAATTTGATAAAAAGTTACAAAGTGACAAAAAAATGGACAAACATCCCAAGTGAGACCAAAAAAAGCACAAAAGGACAAAAACGGCACACAAAACAACAAATAAAGCAAAACACAAAATGACAAAAATAAGACAAAAAAAGACAAAAAACACAAGAAAGACAAAAAGGAAACACAAAACAAAAACATGAGACAAACAACAAAAGTCAGACAAAAAAAGCAACAAAAACAAGACAAAATATTACATAAATGAGATGAAAAATTACAAAACAACAAAGAACAATCTAGTATTTTACTTTATGATCAAAACAACTTGTCATGGTGTAGAAATTATTTTAAATTAATAGTTTTACAAATTTACAATCTCCAGTTAATGTCTTCTCTGGAATTTTTACACTTTACAGTCGTCCCACGGGCCAGATTGGAACCTTTGACGGGCCGGTTTTGGCCCGCGGGCGCATGTTTGGCACCCCAGGGCTAGAGCCTATCCCAGCTGACTTACAGCGAATGCAGGGCACTCTCTGAAAAAAAAAACTAATCTTAATCCATCTGTCCAAACTGTCATTTGTTTCCAAAATTCTATATATACTAGTTGGCAATCAGCTCACTGAGGTCCTGAAGGTACATAACATTTGAGATGAATTTCTTCCCCAGAAACAGCTTTACTTAGAATTACTCATGACATAATAATGACGTCTTCTGATGCAGGTGAACGCTCAGTTTTGGTTCTATTTGATCTAAGCGCAGCGTTTGACACTGTTCATCCCAGGATTCTGATTAAAACGCTAAGGCAGTGGGTAGGTGTGTCTGGTAGTGCTTTGGACTGGTTCTCCTCCTATCTTTCAGACAGTTTCTCAGTATCACTCCGTCCTTACAGCTCTGATATTACCGCCTTGTCCCGTGGTGTTCCTGAAGGCTCCGTCTTGGGTCCAGTTTGATTCATTTTATATCTGCAGCCATTAGGCCAGGTTATAAGTGAATTTGAAGACATCTCATTCCGCTGCTATGCTGCGTGTCTCCTGATCAGACAGAAAGGCTGAAAATGTTGCATAATTGTCTGTTTGCTGTTAAGGACTGGAGGGCAAACAATAATGTACAGCTTAATCCAGACAAAGTTCCAGGTCCACTGTATCACTGCCTCTGCTAGAAATGATAATTCACGCTTTCATCTCATCCTGTTTAAACTGTTGTAATTCCCTCTTTACCTGCCTCAACAATTCATCTTTTAGACCCTTTACCATCAGTTCAGAACGCTGCTGCAAGATGTCACATGTCACAACCACTTCACATTCATTGGCTCCCAATTAGGTTCAGGATCCGTTGTAAGATTGTTGTTTTCACATACAGAGCTATACATACTCAGACATCTGCATACATTTCTGAGCTGCTCCAACCTTACATATCCACCAGGTCACTTAGATCCTCTAACAAAAGTCTACTGGTAGTTCCTGCGCTAAACTAAACACGAAAGGTGATCGTGCCTTTAAATGGTGGCTCCTAGCATGTTGAATATGATTTCTAATCTGTATGTTCTTATTGCTTTTAATATGACTATTTATCTATTTATTCTGGATCTAGTGTCGCTTTGTTTTTATTTCCCCTTATTGTTGTTTTACAGGCTTATATTGATTTTCTCTGTAAAGCACTTTGTGACTTTGTGCTGTGAAAGGTGCTCTATAAATAAACTTTATTGTCTTTTTTTACAGCCAGGACAGGTCACCAGTCTATCACAGGACTACACAGAGAGACAAACAAACACTCACATTCACATCTACGGACAATTTAGAATTACCAATTAACCTCAACATGTTTCTGGACTGTGGGAGAAAGCCGGAGAACCCGGAGAAAACCCACACAGGCACAGTGAGAACATGCAAAGTCCACACAGAAAGACCACAAGCCCAGGACCTGTGAGGCGACAGTGCGACCCACTGTAACACCATGCCGCCCAGATGTATATATAATATACAATATATAAAACGTCATATTATATTAAAACCAGACAACCAATATGATGTATTTTGATGTTAATTTTCAGCAGCTCGTTTCATTAATATGAATCCATATAAATGACCATTGGCAGGCCTGTGTAGAAATGTGTTTAAAGCCGTGCATGCGTTTCACCCACCCATCAAGTCGCTGATGGTTTCCGAGCCCTGGCTGTGCTCCCTCCTCTCCGCCTCCAGTGCAGCCTGCAGGCTGATGCATTCCTTCTCCAGGCTGAGCTTGCTGCGCTCCAGCAGGCAGCATTTGTCCTGCATTTCGCGCACGTTGGCCTCCAGCTGCTGCAGCTGCTTGCTGCTCTCTGTCTGGGTTTTACGAAGTCGCGTCGCCGCCTCCGATTCGGCCCGCAGCAGCGTGTTGGCTTCTTCCAGCTGCCAGAACAACAATTACCCTTTAAGAAGCCTTTATGTGAATGTGAATATTGACCAGCCTGTTTTTAGGCTGGTAAAATCCTCATGTGCCAAATCAATACAGAAAATGTTTGAAAACATCACTCCATTGTTTTCGCTTCTCACTACTCTTAGCATTATTTTTGTTGGTGTGTGTTTGTCAGCATGATAATGCAAAAACTATCCAGGGGATTTTGAGGGAACTGAGTTGACAACTGGAGCATGGATAAAAGAAAAGAACATTATATTTTGGTGTGGATCCAGATGACTTTATTTAATGCAGTTGAAGCTATGTCCTGAGCTTCGAGTCAAGTCCTATACCTAATAACATTTACACCAAACACATTTCTTTACATTACGTTTAGAGATAGTTTAAACACATAAAATACCTATCTATTCAAGGCTTTCATTACATAATATTCCCGTTTAAGAAATAATAATAAATGTTTAAGTAACTTCTAAATCTTTATAATTGTAATAAAGTAATAACCATTCCACACAAACCTCCCACGTGTTTTTGCAAACTAATCACACAGAGCTCACCTTCTGATTATAATCTTTGATCACATGATCATATCTGCTACTTGTCCCCAGTGTACTGACAGAGATAGAAAAGAAAGGTTTCATGATATCTGCTCCAGACACTTGGAATAGATTGCAGAATGAAATTTAGGAACTTGCCATCCCAGGCTGCCTATCTAGTTGTCTCAGTTTAGCTTTCTTCTTACTGACAATTGTTAGGTAACTTGTGTTCTTTGAACCTTCGTCTACTGTCACCTGGTTTGTAGTAATGATAGATTTGTGTGGCTGTTGTTGTATCAGCCAGTCTGAAAGTGAATAAAAGGTTGCCAACCTCTGATTTTACCCAGTTAAATAAAGTCATAAAAAAGTATTAAAAAATCTTCAATAAACGTAAATAGAACAGGTAACTGACCTGTTTTTGTAGGTGAATGTTCTTCTCATTGGAAATGTGTGAATTTTGGTTTCTTCTCTTCATGTCATCTAGCTGGTCACGAAGACTGTTGACTGCACAACACAGAAGAAAACAGGATGATATGTTGGATGTTTCAATAAAGTAAGGTCTAATGCTTCAGATCAAAAACTTCTAAAAAAAACTTTAAAAAGAGTTTATCTTTAGGTTTTAAATGTCACCTGTATAAGAGAGACATATATACAGCTGTTAATCCTATTGCTTTTTCACCATTAAAGAATTTGTGTTCAAGACAGTGACAAGTAATTTGGAGTGCAAAGCAAAGAGTAGCTCCATTAAACTGCTTCCCACTGGTCCCTTTGACCAGACAATGGCAGTATTATTCCACATTATCTCAGTCAACTTGCATCTGAATTCTCTTGGTAGCAAAACAAAAAGTTTCTAAATTCATACAAAACAGGAGGTGGGTTTTAGGGGATTTCCTATTAATTGTGTTACAAATACAATCTCAATGGTATGTAAAAAAATCTGTGCCACTGCATGTGGAGACTTCACAGCACTGGCATCAAAAAAGCTGCTATTCATTAAATAATCTGCTCTAACGTCTCACTCATTTTCCAACAGGACAATTAATGCGTTGTGTCACATGAACACGACAGCTCCTTGTCTTAATATAATAAAGATTATAGACAGTTACCATTCAGCTACTTATGCATACTTATGCAAAAAAGAAAATTAAGGTGTCCTATTAGGAATAAACGAATTGCTAATGTTTTGTTTTTAAATACACATCTAGCTGTACAGACAGAACCTACAGCGTTTCATACAGTGTGTCTCATGTCACCTTCATTCTCCAGACAGCGCTTTCTATCAGCCTCGCTCTCGGCCTTGCGGTGGCTCTCCAGGCTCTTGTGCTGCAGCAGAGCCTTTTCCCTCTCCAGCTGCCTCAGATTCGACTCCAGGTTCTTTCTGCTGCTCACCTAAAATCAATCACAAGACTTTGTTCAACATTTCCTACAGGGCTGGTTTCACGGTGCTGTGATTCCATAACTCACTTTACACGAAATGGTTTCTAAGAATCCAATTGAGGCTTAACTCAAATCCCAATAGATATTTTAAGGAGGTTGTTAGAATTCAGCGAGCAGCTCCAGCTGGATATGACCCGCTGGTATTCAACCGGAACATGGTCAAGTGTGGATAATAAGAATCATTATTCTGACTCAAACGCAATTTTTGGGAGAGTCCGTAAAAGTGGGTGAGGAAGATAGAATTCATCAAATCCCAGCAGGGAAGGCGGATCATTGCACCAGCAAATATTAAAAGTAGGACAGAGCCAAAAATATTCAAGCAGTAACAGATGTATGTAGGTGTAGTGCTTTCTGAGTGATGACCCCACCTCTTCCTCGAGTTCTTTAGAGACTTTATCTAGACGGCTGGTGGCGGCTCTGCAGAAATATAAGGCAAACGGACATTTATAAAAGTCTGACCAGCATGACCACTGTGCTTTAGTCACACATGTAACAGGATGAATCCTTATCATTGATATGTAATGGGTTTTGTTGTACCTGTACTTGTGGTCGAGGTCATCTTTGGCCTGCTTATCATTATTCATCTGCACCTCCAGGTGACGAAGTTTCTTCTGCAGAGCTGCTGACTGTAAAGAGAGAAAGATAAAGAACATCCACCAATCACACATGTCCCACAGGTCACATGGAGGTCAAAGCAAAGGGTGCTTCTCATTAGTCATAATGTTCGCCTTGTTTCCCTCACTTGCACCTCAGTCGCTCCCACTGGAGATGCCAGGAAGAGATGCAGGAAAAGATGGAGGTAGAGAGGAAAGAAAGATATGCGCATTTAGAGAAATGAGGCATCTACTCATCTGGACAAACAGCTGGAACCGGTGTCAGTCTGCAGGTATTACCAACAGGGCGGGCCTTAGAGTTTGCAGATAATGTGATGTACTATCCAAATAATAATAATAGTAAACAGCTGCCACCACAGTAGTGTATTGATGCCGTCCAGAATGACAGAGGTTAATGTAAAGTATTTCAGTGTTTCCCCTTAAAGGTGGAGTATGCACATCTAATTTATCATTTGTGGTCAAATACAGTGAATGTCTTTATTTACAGTCTGCTAACTGTCTGTTCTCTGTGCTGAAAAAATCTGAAAATATGAAACAAAGAAAGTGGACTGATCCTTACACTATTTAAGCCAACCAGCAAAATGGAGTGGCATAGACCACGAGTGCAGGAGGGCTCTATGAAACTGCAAAGATACAGTGGAGTAATAGCATAAGTGACTGTCTTCGTGTGTGTTGTAATCTTAGTTTGTCTGCTCTATGTTTTAGCAGCCAGTTATGCAGCGGGTGTGAATCTTGTTGACGATATGAGTTGTGACTTCATGGCAAAAAAAAAATAAAAACAATGAAGTAGAGAAAATGTGATTTAACGTTAAAGGGCATCAGAGGGCTGCATAAATACTGTTTTGCCATTAACTTCACTCATTACTTGCTTATATACAGCATATATATATATATATATATATATATATATATATATATATATATATATATATATATATAAAAAAAAAACCTACCTCTAATTTGCAGCAACAAGAAGTACCAGGCCAGATGTATTTCATAACTCATTGATAGACTGACTCTTTATTCAGGTTATATAATTTCCCAGAGGTTTAATGCTTTGTTGCATGTTTTTGTACTTGAAAATTCCTCTCTGTTGTAAAGTTAAACAAATACTAAAGGATAAAATATTGTAAAACAGTAAAATGTTCTGCCTGTAATTCATATCTTTGTCGTTGGAAGCCTTAAGGGACCAAAAAAGAAGCTATTTTATTCATTATATATATTTTAAATTAATCGGCTGATTAATCGGTTATCAGAACTATTTTCTGCCACATATCGGAATCAGCATCGGCTTCAAAAAATCCATATCGCTCGGGCCCTACAGTTAACACATCAGGGGTCTATGAAAGCTTTTTCACTCTACACATCTGCCTGCTGAAAGCAGTGAAGAGAACTCAAATCGTGTTAAAACCACAACGAGACAAGAGATGCCAAACCGCTCCATAGAGCTGAGGGTAACCAGAGTCCTGTAACAATTATCTGTAGGTTTATCACAACTAAACCACCTACTTCACATCACACATAGTCCTTTGATCCTTCGGTAATGCAAAAAATATTAACTATAGGAGCAAAAAAAGTTCAACGAGAAGTCTTCTGACAGTTGCCTGAAGATGAAGGACTTCTGGATATTTAAAAAAGAAATATAATATTTTGAAATATTAAATGGAACTTAAATATTGTGTATCAACATGCAATGTCAAACTGAAAATTTAAGTCTGTAAATCCTTTGCTGTCTACCTACAGACTAGTCGCTGACTGTCAGTCTTTTAGGACTGAAACCAATGAGAGTTCCCTAGATTAGCATTCAGCTCAGCCACTTAAACTGAAAGCTGCTTAAGTCTTTCTGTGCAGCTAAGAACACTGAAATTCTAACAAAGTACAAATAAACCATGGGATCAAGGAAAGAAATCCCCTTGTGAGTCATTTCCATCATAATCCTGAATGTCTTACGGTATGAAGCTGGACTGATCACTATGTCAACAGGCCTGCTCTGTGTGGCCATGTAAACCGATACCTGTATTGTTTATTTCCTGAGAAGCTCAGGCCAAACTGTACTACGGCGGCTCCTCAACGTGCACCTGGCAGTTATTGTGTGTTGATGTAAAAGTACTTACTTCTCCTTTCGAATTCTCATGAGTCACTGAGGAATTGTTGGAAGCGTTTAGCAACCTGAAGAAGGAAATGAACAAAATCAACACAAGGTCAAAGCCAAGAACAAATGTCTAATCTTTCTTTTATGTATGTGGAAGCGTTGAGGTCCTGAAAATGATCAGAGGCGGCTAGACAAATGGAGGATTTACTGGTCTTCTTTGAAGTAGGTGAAGCCAACAAATGGTAACTGATTTCCAACAAAGGCCTTCGGTGTGGGGAAGGTTTCTACGTCGCCTTTGTCATCCTCGATCTCATCAAAGTTGCTGGTGTCTATGTCGCTGCTCAGCTCCGGGACCACAGGGGCAACCGCTGAGGAGAGAGGCACACAAAGGGAAAGAAAGAAGTGTGGCAAGTGTGAATTGCTGGAAAACAGAAGTTCTATGTAAACAAAATTTGTTTCAGTCTAACAAATAAATTTACTTCACACACTGCAAAAACTCTAAATCTTACCAAGTCTATTTGTCTTGTTTTTAGTCAAAATGTCTCATCCCACTTGATTTAAGATAAATTCACTTAACAAGTGACATTTTGGCAAGATTGTTTTAAGACAATGCATCCTAAATGCCTTGTTAAGTCAAACAATCTTGAAATTCTCTTGTTGTGAGTTGAATTTTACAAGAAAACTCAAAATAAGTTTAACCCTCGTGCTGTCCTCATTTACGGGCACCAAAAAATATTGTTTCCTTGTCTGAAAAAAAATCCAAAAAATCTGTAAAAAAAATTCCCCAAAATTTCTGAAAATTTGCAAAACCTTCAGGAAGAAAATTCCAATAACTCCTTAAAAGTTTCCCTTAAAAGTTTTATTTAAAAATAAAATCCCCCAAATTTGGCAAGAAAATTCTTGTAAATATTTTCAAAAAATAAGTAAAAATCTTCCCAAAAAAATCCTAAAAATGTCTAAAGTGATTACATATATATCAGTAAAACTTCTAATATTTTAAGAACGTTCACAAAAAAATCAACCAAACCAACCAAAATGGTTAATTTTTTTTGTGCAGATCAATAAAAACTAAGAAACATATTTAACAATTCTTTTTTTTTCCACCAAAACATTTTCAAAAGTTTCCCAAAAATGTTGAAAATGTGGACATCAGAAGTTTCACTGTCAAAATGTAGTTTTTTCCCACATTTTCAAACTTTAAAAGAGGTCAATTTTGACCTGCAGGACGACATGAGGGTTAATTTATCTCACATTAGGAGGTTACATGAAAGCAAAAATCTATTTTTGTGTGGAAAAACTGCTTTTTTTTTTTTTTTTTTTAAGCATGTCTGGCTTATTTTAAGACACCTAAGCTTTACAATCCTGGTAAAATATAGCATCAAATAAGTTTTCCCAGCTAATTTTAAGATCTCAACATTCTAAATACATCTTATTTCAAGAAATCTTACCAAGTCATTTTTCACTTGCTCTATTGGCAGCCTTTTTCACTTATTTCAAGGTAAAAGTTCCTTGAAATAAGTTTTTTTTCTTGTTCTGAGAGGAGCAGTTTCTCCAGTGCAATTGGTACTCCACATTTCTCAAAATTAAGCTTACTTCTACAAAACTCCTCAAGCAGATCAATGAAAACTGAAAGCTCCACAGTTTTACCCCACAATGACTTACACTGTAACTTCAATAATGAAACAAGCGTGTTACCAACTGTAATTAAGTGCAGGCACCAAAATCAGACATGTGATACTAACTGTCTCTGATGGTGTCGAAGGTCCACTGGTCGTTTTTGAAGAAAGGGTGTCGCTTGATTTCTTCCACACCGTTTCTGCCTAACCGCACCTCCCTAAAAACACAAAGAGAAAGAGATAAAGTTGGCCAGCTTTTGAGCATTAAAACTAAATAAGCATTCCAGTCTGTCATTATCAGTGCACCAAATGTTAAATATAATTACGTTTGTCCTTCCGTCTGTTAATCTCTCTGTGCACAACACAAAACTCTGAACGGATTTTTGACTGTCTTAAAGGACAGTCTTAATTTTTATTCTAAACTCCAACTCCACAGCTGGATTTCCTTAAACCTTACTGCTTCAGTAATAAACCCAAACACAAAATGCAGCGCTACATTCCCAGCTTATTTCTGCAGCATTTCATTTCAAATCAAACTCCAGGCAATTGGGAACAGTGTTTTGTAACGGTGGAAATGCTGCGTGGACAACAGATGCTGTTTCCTTGCTTTGTGTCAGTGTGGCAGCTGAGGTCAAAGATGACAGCAATGTGTTCTATTCTGTATGGGTCTACCGTATTATTACTCCGCCAAGGATCATGGCGGAGTTATGTGGTGATCAGCGTTGGTTTGTCTGTCTGTTAGAAACATTACTCAAAAACGGACTAACAGATTTGGATGAAATTTTCAGGGAAGGTCAGAAATGACACAAGGACCAAGTGATTAGATTTTGGCAGTGATTCGGCTTATAGTCTGGATCCACAGATTTGTTAAAGATTTCTGTACCATTGCGAGATAGCGGCAAGGCGTCACTGTAACTATGACAACAAGTGAACACTACATCAGCTGCCTGCTGATGATCACATGACTGTGATCCTACTACAAATCCACTACTGCAGACTAATCAGGACTTATCTGTCAGAAATCATGCAACAACTGAGCAGCTTTGGTGGAATACTATGATCTCTGAGTGCTTTTCTTGTTTAGATATTTCATTGTAATGAAAACACTGAAGAAGATGTGATTCATTGTCAACTTGCATTATTTCACATCATTTACACAAAAGAAGAGCCAGAAGAATTGTACAGATTAAGACGGTCTGATAAGAAATGACTCCTTAATAAGCCTGCTGGTACATAAGCCTCAGGGCTGTAACAGTCCTTGATTGGAATAAATGTCTGTAATTCTGGATGTTATTTTAACCAGCCTTCAAATCTAAACAGCATCTTTCTTGGTATTGCGTTAAAGCTGCATGTTAAATTATTACTAGACATATATATTGTAATTCAGCTTTCTAGAAACAGCACAAAGCTCGGTAGCCCATGGAGAATTATGACATTTACTTTAAAGAAGAACAACCTTAGTGACCCTGATTACTGACATACTAAGAAGACACTTCCAGTCTTATTATTCCACATTTTTATCTGATTCCTCCAGGAATCCAGCCCACATCACAATAAACAGCAACAGTAGGACTAAACTTATGAACGCCTACAGCATGCAGCTCTGTTTTATACAGTCTGCTTTTTACATTCCCTGAATCCCCATATCCCTGAAATATAAATTATGAGGGAAATGAATGTGTCATAAACTTGTGAGTAAAAGAAGAAAGATTTTTGCACATTTTAAACTAACAAAGACCCTAATGGTCTTTCAGCTGAACCTGTCAAGATTGTAACTCTGACTTCACAGGTGATAAATTCATCAAGAATAAATTCCAAATATTTGTATTCAGGTGAATATTCCTGTGTTACTGCCTTAAGGGTCATAATGTTCTTACTTCTTGGAATATCTTTGTTTCCTGAGAAGACTAGTCTGTACTTTACAGACTGTAACATCAGGGCTCTGTTGATCACAAGTAATCTGATCAGACTTGGATTTTCGGAGTGTATAAAATCTTGAAAACAGGCTATTCAATTAAAATTATTCTAAAATCAGATTACATCCCATAGTCTAGTCTTTGTTTTAATATAGATCAGCCTTCAGGGTGTGCTGTTTTCATTAGATGTGTAGAAGGCTGGATTCAGGAACAAGATATAATCAAACAAAATGTAATTGGTCATCATTTATACCATGCAGTAAATATAGTTGACCTTAATTTAAGTCTTTCAATACAGTAATGTAAAAAAAAAATCCCCTAAACAGCAGTCAATATCAAACAAACCCCTTATATTTAACTTCAATTGTCATTTATCATTGTATATTAACTATCAGACATTTAACATTTTTAATGATGAAAACACGTTGAAAATATCCTCAGTGCATTTGTGAATAATTTTCATTTCCTGATTTTCACTAACCAAGTCGTGTATATATAATTGTCATGCTAAAAAGAAAAAAAAAAAAACTCTCTTCTGGCATCGTCAACATCAAAAACTACCTGGCACAGTTTTAGTACATGGAACTATGAAAAACTGGCTGGTTTGCAAGTGAAGTTGATGGACAGATGGGGATAAGCAGACGTCTATTAAAAGAACAACTTGAGAATGATGTGGGATGTGAGTGAGATTAATCTTCATACCCAACTCTGTAAGAAGTCTATTTCCCAAAATGTCCAACTATTCCTTCAACTCCTTCGTCGTGTATCTCTTCATACCTGTCAGTCAGGAAGGCACAGATGATATTCTTGGCATCTTTGGAGATCTCCACGTCATCGGGGAAGTTGAGGGAGTTTTTATGGTCCATGATCTTACTGTAGGTTCCCACCAGAGAGTCGGCGTAGAACGGCGTGTCACCTAACAGCAAGTTAGCAATCGTTCAGCAGACATCTATGCCTCTAGAACTGACATAATTTCAACATGCCATTTTCAGAATAGGGTCAGAAATATTGATCCATTTAAGGCAAACAAATTGCTTGCTTTGTTGAATCAGTGTAAGTTCATGAAAGGTTTACTGACCAACAAGCATCTCGAAAATGAAGACCCCTACGGACCACCAGTCGCATTCCCTCCCATAGTAACCATCTCCTCCCTGGGATTTCAACACCTCAGGAGAGATGTAGTCTGGAGTCCCAACTGCAGTATCACAGTGTACCATGCCGGTCTGCAACAGAAACCCAGGATTCATGAGTCAGGAGATCACTAGTATGCTTTCACAAGATATTTTAAAATCAGCTTTTTTGTCTGTAATCTTAAAGAAAGTGACAAAAAATCAATCTAAATTTAAGAGTTGATAAAAGTTTCTCTCTGATTAATCTTCCAACTGGGTAGAACTTGCTGTTTGCCTCGTAGATTTAAGCAATATAAAGGTGTTGGTCTTTAATTTAATTAAAGCTCCTGCTGAATCAAGAAGAATCCAGTTTGCCACACTAGAAATGCATGTTCATGTTTTTTTCTGATTTTTAGGCAACAAGCTCTGACAAGTTGGTTGCTTACTTGTATCATAGAGGATTATAATCATTAAATCATGCAGTTGTCAAGCAGCTCGAAATGATTACAACATAGTTACAAACATACTGCTGTATTCACTGGAATTTGGGACCAACCAGCTGACTGAACCACATTTCAGTTGTTTAAGTTGCTGATCAAAGCTCCACAGCACTGATTTAGCAGCTTTTGCTTGTAATAAGAAAGAAATGTGTTTCATGCTGTGCATCTTGTTTCAGTGCTTCATAGAGCCATTTTGTTGGCATCAAAACATACTTGGAGGCTACTCAAATAAACAGATGCATGTCTGGTTTGGGTTTTCTTGCATTTATAAGCTTGCAGTAGACTGCTTCGACTGTAGAGTTAAATAAATTCTGGTAGCAGTAAGAACAACAAGGTGCTGCACTGATGGGCTCCAACTCACAGAGTCCATCTTCATGCATGTGCCGAAGTCGGCCAGTTTCAGGTGTCCGTGTCTATCCAGCAGCATGTTGTCCGGCTTGACGTCGCGGTGGATGAAGCCCATGGAGTGAATGGCGTCCAGGGCCATCACCACCTCTGCTGTGTAGAACTTTGCCCACTTCTCTGGCACGTCGTAGGTGCTGGTGAGGTTGACCAGGTCGCCTCCTGGCATGTACTCCATCACCATGAAGAGGTAGTGCTCATCTTGGAAGGCACAGCACAGCTGAACGCACAAAAAAACAAAATGATTTACAACCAATCTGTTCGTGTTAGCTTTAACCGCAAAGTTTTATTCAACGAGTGAACATGCAGAATTTTGTTAGTGTACAAATCTAAGGAAATTGTGTACTTAATGCTCTTTTAAACAATCTAAGAACAAATAAAAATGGTTACTAATATGAAAATGACTGCTGTGCACTCTTGGCTATCAGTGACATCTGAATTGCTCTCATTAAACCTTTGACAACATAACGAACACTATTAACAGCTGATCAATGACTTAAATGTTGTACCTGTACAACCCAGGGGCTGTTGGCAAAGGCCATGATGTCCCTCTCTTCCCAGAAGAATGCAGAGTCTGAGCGCTTGATCATCTCGAACTTGCTCAGCAGCTTCATGGCGTAGACCTTCTGTGAGGCTTTATGTCTGACCTAAAATCAGTCAATCATAGTTGGGGTTAGTAAGAGTAATATAGAGATTCTCCAGAATCTTCCTCCTTGAGAAATATTTTGATCAAAGGGTAAAATGCAAATTAAAATCACAATAATAATAGAAGAGTCCATGTTTTATTAAGTGAATAATTTACAGGATATGTTACAGATATTCATATAGACATATCGGCTGGTTAAACATGTGTACAACTTTACTAGAAAATTGTCTTGTAACTACAATACATCTGTATACATTTTTCCACTTGTGGTTCCAAGTTTAGTTATCGGGCTCCTCATCTGCAGAATCAGTTTCCAGTTTGGGCTCAGGGGCAGGTATCCACTATACTTTTAAATTTGGGCTTAAAACTTTCCTTTCTGATAAAGTTTATAGTTGCGGTGGCTTCAGCGACCCTGAACCGTCCCCTAGTTCTACTGCGGCAGGCCAGTGTATGTTTTCTCTTGTTCAAGTTTAAAAAGATCCCCTTTATCACAATGCAAGCTCAGAGGTCTTTTCCACACACTGCTGGGGGACTTCCAGAATGCAGTAAACATATGTCAGGTACTCTCCTCTCTTTCACCATCCAGAACATCTACAGGCCACTCTTACTAGTCATTCACTGTCTGTCTTCTCTCCTCCATAGTTGGCATTTTGTCCTCTGCAGGAATCTCTGGCTCTGAAGCTGCTCGTTTCTGACCTGCCATCAGGAGATGTGCACCAACCTGCACAGTGTTTATCGTAATATTGTTCTTTTTTTTCCTCTTTCCGCTCCCCTCTCACCCCTACAGGTCGAGGCAGATGACCACCCTCCCTGAGCCTGGTTCTGTCAGAGGTTTCCTCCTGATAAGAGGAAGTTTTTCCACCCCACTGTCACTGTGTGCCCGTTCTGTACGATCTTGACTTTACAAAGTAAAGTGCCCTGCGAGGTTATGATGACACTATATAATTAAAGAGAGCTGAATATCCAGAAAATCCAGACATTCAATGACTCAACAGAATCACTGCCAGTGTCTAGTATTTCGATGTTCAATACTCACCAACTGGACTTCACCAAATGCCCCTCGACCAATGACTTTAACTCTGTCAAAGTCTTCAGACTTCATCTGGAGGTCTCGAAACTGCCCGATGACTTTCTCATCTGAAGTGTATTAACAGTACAGAGAAACTGAGTGTGCTTTTGTGTTGTAAATATAGAGCAGTTATGAAGTGCAGCACTGATACTGTAAACATCCTCTTTAATGTTATCTCGCCGGGACACACAAACTACTTACATCTGTTTAGGAAGGTTTCAATGTTTTTGTTCTTGCGTAGTGCAGGGTAGTCCAAGTCCAAGACTAGCGCATTTATGGAGTCCTACAAACAAACAGAAACAATCCTCCATCAGGTCTGGCCAACTGAAAACATGCAGGAGAGAAAAACATCCTGAGCAGTTACGCATCTCAGAAGGCCCCTGCCTCTCATTAAAACCATGAACAACAGCAATAATCACCATCATTTTTAAATATTATGGAGGGGCATAAGTATTTGAAATTTCAGGTCACTGCAATGTTGCTGCAGCTACAGTCAAACAGAGTTGTTTTAAATGAAGGTGTAATGAAATCACACTGTTAAACAAACGGCCTATCATTTCTACTATAACATCAGTAACTGAACTGCTGCAAAACAAACCATTTAGAACAGAATTTAGAACAGAATCTTTACTTTGAAGAGCGTGTTGATCACAAAAGGCTGTGTCATACTGCAAGATGCTCTGTTGCAATCAAAACATGACAACTAATCATGACCAACAAGTCTGTCCGTCTGAAGAGTCATCCGTCAGAGACCCCTCAATCAACTGAGATTCTTCAAGTCAGCAGCTGTTTTGGTGTACATCACAATATCATGAATAAACTCTTCAAGAAGTAAGACAAGACCTACATAAGCCAACTCAAATGACCAGTGTCAGTGGTCTGTACCTCCCAGTGAAGGATGCTCCCTCCATAGCCTTTGCTCTATTACTATTCAACACATTAAATTCAAAGTACACCTACATTTCAAAGTTCTTTTTTACATGATTCCGGTACAGGGGGTCCTCGACTTACGTCAGAGTTCCATTCCTACAGATTGATGTAAGTCGATTTTCGTCTTAAGTTTCCAGAGAAAATGTAAACAACGCCATTACATGCATCATGATATTGATCAGTTCTTCATAAAAGATATGAATACCAGCGACTTTCATGCATGTATGAATCATTTCACAAGAAGATAAAAGAATACGTTCCACTGTTTTTACAACTTGATCTAATAATGCCGATGTTCATCGGTGTTTCATTCTGTTCCGAGCGTTTTATTAAATCTAATTTCACTTCCATGGTGTGTTGCCCTAAAGACAGAATCTGTTGACAGGTGTCACTTCCTGTCCACTATTTTGATGTTTAGCTTTACACATGTACATGCTTTTCTGGATGCACAGCTCTGTACTTTGTAAACGCCACAGAGGCAATGTCGTAAGTAATTAACATCATTTTAGGACTTACTGGTTAAGTTAAAAGG